>NW_015390621.1:73504-79599 GCF_001527695.2 Protobothrops mucrosquamatus | reverse complement strand
TCCGCACGACGAGTTTCCGTGTCTCTTTGCTCCCAGTTAGTGGTCAGGCGAATTTTTGCAGTCCAGTTATTGCAAGCCCTGCACGGATGGGAAAATAACCAGGCTGCTTCGCCTGATTCTCGATCCTTGTCAGTGATGAAGCAGTCAATCGGAAAACGGGTTTATAGTTTCCTGGAATTCCCAATTTTGGGGGGGGGGGCTCGGACCACTGTTGCAGCTGTTGTGGGAAAAGGTCGATATGATCGTTGGCAAGGGAAACTCTTTTGTGCTTGAACGTAAGCATATTCTCCAGGTTTAAACACTTTTGTGGCAGGACGACGCCCCTTTATTTACTGTTGTTGTTTTGTTTACTGGCCATTATCCAACTCCAGTGGACTCTGCGGTCCAATATACGGCTGGTACGTTAAAAAAAAAAAAAAGTAGGAAAAGCAACTGAGGAAAGATCTGACAACAGCGATGTTCCACTGACTGCCGGAAAGCGCAAAAGTTCTTTTCTATTTTTTTTTTCTTTCACAGAGATGCCGAGGCACGGCGGCGGTTCTTGCAGCCGATAGGTCGCTCGGTGGCTAAAACGGCCCAATCGGCGGTCGACAAGCCGTGGCACGCGGGCTCTGATTTGCCGATGCTATTATGACGTAATCGGCTTCGCTAGCTTGGCCGGCCGGCGGCTGGAAATGCGTGCGAAAAGTGTGATCTCGGGGCCAGTTCGATTTGACGTGATTTGGCGGGAGGGTTCGGGCTTGAGGAAGGAGAAAAGGCCAGGCTAGCGTAGAAAGTGACTTGATCTGGTTCTGATTTAAGGTAGGCAGGAGGGAGAGAGGCCGCTGTTTAAAAGCGGGAAAGGGTTTCCTGCCTATTATTTTCCTGCTATTGTGAAATGCTTCGCTCTCAGTATTTCCTCCTCGAAGAGAGGTGCTGCCTCTTTCTCCCTCCGTTCGCGGCGACCGATGACACAGCCGCACGGATAGAAGGCCCGGTTCCTGGGGCTCTTCCCTATTCCCTCGTTTCCTATCGTTTCTTTTTAATTGAACTAAAAGGCGTTCCAATATATATAGGAAACTAATATATATATATATATATACATATACATATATGTCCTTTAAAATTCTAAAAATTGGAGGATGACTCCTGGGTAAATTCATGTATATACATATATATATTTCAAAATTCGGATTGACTTTTCTCTCCCATATTTGGGCTGACGGTGCATCAAAGTAAAAAAAGCATTCATATATATATATATATATATATATATATATATATATATATAGGTCTTTAGTTATTCAGGTTTTCTCCCACGTAGAATTAGAAGTGTCTAATTAGACACTAATTAGAAGACACTTCTAATTCTACGCGGGAGAAAACCCGAGTAACTAAAGACCTACATACAAACACCCGCGAAAACCTCAGAAAACATATATATATATATATATACGTATATATACATACATACATACATACATACATATATATTAGTTTCCTACTACTCTTCGTGTTGGAAGCCAAAATCATCACCATGCCATTATTAACGCATCACTACATCTTAATTTTGAATAATGTGTATAGGTTTTTCACCTCAGGTG
This sequence comes from Protobothrops mucrosquamatus, assembly GCF_001527695.2. Classification (NCBI taxonomy): domain Eukaryota; kingdom Metazoa; phylum Chordata; class Lepidosauria; order Squamata; family Viperidae; genus Protobothrops; species Protobothrops mucrosquamatus. The sequence goes on along the minus strand of NW_015390621.1, from coordinate 78,016 downwards.
AGACTAATTCCTCAGATATACAGGTAGTTCACGACTTAACAACAGTTCATTTAGTGACCATTCAGTTACGACAGCACTGAAAAAAGTGACATGATCATTTTTCACACTGGGGACTGTTGTAGCATCCTCATGGTCACGTGATTTACATTCAGATGCGTTCATATTTATGACGGTTGCAGTGTCATAAATATTTTGCAATCTTCTGACAAGCAAAGTCAATGGGGAAGCCAAATTCACTTAACAACCGTGTTACTAATTTAACAACTGCAGTGGTTCACTTAAAAAATGTGGCAAGAAAAGTCATAAAACGGGGCAAAACTCACTTAACACATTTCTTACTTAGCAACATAAATTCTTATCTCAGTTGTGGTCATATGTTGAGGACTACCTGTACAGTGGAACAACCTGCCTCCAGTAGTTGTGAATGCTCCAACATTGGAAGTTTTTAAGAAGAGATTGGACAACCATTTGTCTGAATGGTATAGGGTTTCCTGCCTAAGCAGGGGGTTGGACTAGAAGACCTCCGAGGTCTCTTCCAACTCTGTTATTCTATTTTATCCTATCCATTTTATACAGAACACTCTGTAGTTTTATGTATGGCTGTTGTATTTTGCTAGTAATCTTTCACAATTTATTGAAACTTGTTTCCATCTAGGAAAAAAACCAAGTCTTTGTGTATCCTGTGCATTTTTTAATAGTGCAGCATGAAATGACAAATTATTTTTATGGTGCGATGAGGATTGTAGTGGTGTATATAAAAATCAGGAGGTCCTATGTAGAGTATACCACACAAGTCAACAAGTTTCTTCCTTTTTCCTCTGTTAAAATGCTTCAAATACACTTTTTTCAAGATTTTCCTTATCTTGATTATTTCTAAATCCTTTACAGTTTCATATTATTATTTTTTAAACTATCAAACCTATAGTCTTAGGTATCGTCAAAATATCAAAGATAAAGGTAATAAAATAGTGGAAGCTTTATTTTTAACTTTTTTATTATTTTCTTTATTTTTTTTTCCACAACTAAAGATTGAATCAGCTAGTCCCAGCATAACTTTCAGTTGTGAAAACTATCTGGGTATTTTTCTATGCAATTAATTACCAAATTAAAAGAGGACTATTCCTTAATTACAACTTTGTTACATTTGTTCAGGAGACTATGGAAAGAAACTATGTGAAAGTTTTCTAAGAATCCACTCTTACAGAATTTTGAAAGGAAGACAGGTCTTAACCTATACAAAAGCCAAGTTATTTTTTATAATGGGACTTAGCCATTTAAAGAGTTATTCAAAACCCTTTCCCAATTTGCCCAGAACAGTCTTTAAATTATTCTATAACTTCATAGCCACATCTCCCTAAACTTTTTTTTAAAAAAATATGCTACACTAGTCACTTTGTTGTTGTTGTTAGTTGCGAAGTCGTGTCTGACCCATCGCGACCCCATGGACAACATTCCTCCAGGCCTTCCTGTCCTCTACCATCTTCTGGAGTCCATTTAAGCTCACACCTACTGTTTCAGTGACTCCATCCAGCCACCTCATTCTCTGTCGTCCCCTTCTTCTATTGTCACTTTTTTATCTTCTAAAATAATGATTGATTTTAGTGATGGATTACAATGTTTTGTTAAAAGATTAGCTGAACACTGCGTGGATGTAGCAATATGATTGTTTTGGTCAAGGCACATCTCTGATCATGCTATTTGCCTCAGACTCCTAACATACTCTTCTTAGTCCTAATATCTATCATATTTCTTCTGCAGTAAGCATAGCCATTTTGCAATTTCTTTTCCCCATAAAGTCTATCAAGTTCCCTAGAGATCATCCCTATGTTGCATGTATTTAAAGATATTTTTAATGTGGGTAAGATGCTTCTTGAAATCTATTTAACTACCATTTCCTTTGTACAAGTTTCAGTTCTTTTTTATTGCCTGTGTTGGGGCAATATCTTTGTTTTCTGAGGTAAATTTTGAGTCTAGCTTGACTCTTGTTAACTACATGGGCACAGTCATATAGCTATGTTTGTCTGTATTTTTATCTTTTACTTTCCATTCTAACCTACAGCCTTTGAATTCCTTGGAAGTCTCCCACTGAACCTGGCTCAACCATCCTTAGCTTGTGAGTCCAGACCTGTGACTTGAATCCTCACATATATAACAGGTTCAATCCTAAACATTTTTATTTTGTAGTTAAAAGCATGTAGCTGAAACTTAACTGCATTTTAAAGGAAAATTAATTTTCCAGGAGAATTGGCGTAGATTTAAAACATGTAAATAGAAGGAACAGAAAAACACTAAATAGTTCTTCTTCTATTTTATATTCCAGACTGTGAAATTATAATTGCAAAAAAAGCCTTTGAATTGTATTATGGATTGTATGTAGTGTGTACCAGTATTACTACTTTTATTCTTACAGTTAATTAATAGCTTGCAGGGACTTCAGTAATAAATGTATAGGACTGGATTTTCTGTATATAATAATAATAATAATAATAATAATAATAATAATAATAATAATAATAATAATAATAAGAAGTAGTAGTAGTAGTAGTAGTAGTAGTAGTAGTAGTAGTAGTAGTAGTAGTAGTAGTGGTAGTAGTTGGAAGGGACCTTGGAGGTCATCAAGTCCAATCTCATGCTCAGACAGGTAACCCTATACCATTTCGGACAAATGGCTGTCCAGTCTCTTCTTAAAAACTTCCAGTGTTGGAGCATTTACAACTTCTGGAGGCAGGTTGTTCCAATGATAATTGTTCTAACTGTCAGGACGTTTCTCCTTAATTCTAGGTTGCTTCTCTCCTTGATTTGTTTCCAACCATTGTTTCTTGTCCTACCCTCTGGTGTTTGTCCCAATCTTTCTGTATACTCATTTGAAGAACTGAGATTCCTTTGGAATACATACAATTCAAGAAATATCTTCGAATTACAATTAATTGATGAATAATCTATATTTCACTTCACATTTATTCCCATATTGCCTTTGTATTAATGTTGTTGGTATTTCTCACTTCAAACTATATTTTGTTGTTTGAAAGAATAAATATTTATTTCATTTACTTCAACTTTAAGATTATTGAAATGAAAAAAATGATACTCTTCTCTATTAACAGTTGTAATTTTGGGAAAGCCATACAGATAGTCCTCAACTTGCAACCATTTGTTTAGTGAGCATTCAAAGTTACCATGATTAATAACCATTTTTTACACTTATGACCATTGCAGCATCCCCATGGTCATGTGATCAAAGTTTGGATGTTTGGCAACTGGCATGTATTTATGACAGTTGCAGTGTCCCAAAGTCACGTGATCACCTTTTGCAACCTTCTGATGAGCAAGGTCCATGAGGAAGCCAGATTCACTTAACAGCCATGTTACTAACTTAACAACTGCAGTAATTCACTTAACAACTGTGGCAGGAAAGGTCATAAAATGGGGCAAAATTCACTTAACAACTGTCTCGCTTAGCAACAGAAATTTTGGGCTCAGTTGTGGTCGTAAGTCGAGGACTATTTGTATTTCAAATGTAACCTTTCCTCAAGGAACCTTTCTTTACACTGGTATCTCACTGTACCACTGTTATGGACGATGTATCTTGGGGAAGTCCCACAGGGTTTCTCTACATTATCAAGCTCTGGATACCAAGTAAAAATACTTGTACACACGGCTATTAGAGTATAACATGGCAATGGTTTTTATCACTTTGAGCTTAGGATTTTCAGTTCGGTTTTTTTTTTCAAGAAGAGAAGCAATATGCAATTAAACCAACAATAATAATGTATTATTTTAATCATACATTTTTGGTACCTGCAAGAATTATGAGTAATTTAAAATTACTGTATAACTAAATAATGGTTCGCGTGTAGGGAAAAAACCTAGTATTTAGATATTTCTAAGAAAAACCTATTCTGAAACTCTGGAAGATAGCATCTTATTGGTTTTGAAAATTATGAACCAGTTACATCAACAGTCTGACAGTAAGACATCTTCCTTTATGACTATATTCAGTGCGGTTGTCTACAGAGGTCCCTGACATACAAACGGCCGTTTAACAACATTCAAAGTTATAACAGATCCAAACAAAGTTCTAACAACTATTTCCTCCCTCGCAACCACATAACTGCATTTTTGGTACTCTGCAACAAGCCCACATTTACGATCATTTGCAGCATCCCATAGTCATGTGATCGATTTATGATGTTTTTTGCTGGAAATCACCATTTCTAGTTTCTGGCAAAACCTGCCCATTTCGGACAATAGGTTCATTTAACAACTGCAGAATTGCCTAACAACCATGGTGATTCGCTTAATAATTGCTACAGAAATGTCATAAAATTAGGTCGGTCATGTGATGACCCATTTAATGACCAGCATAATTTGTGACTATAATTCTAGTCTCTATTATGGCTGTAAGTCAAAAACTACCTGTACAGGGAGTCTGTCTCTTTGAAAGTATTATTAAAACTCCAGCCTACATAGAATAATTTGACCCAATGTACATTTTATTTGGAAATAAATCTC
>NW_015390621.1:71719-73309 GCF_001527695.2 Protobothrops mucrosquamatus | reverse complement strand
GAAAAAGGTGGAAAGCACAAGACAGGCCCTAATCTCTGGGGACTCTTTGGCCGGAAAACAGGGCAATCTGCAGGATTTTCTTATACAGAAGCAAATAAGAATAAAGGTAAATTATGTAGATAAATAGGCATAACGGTGGGGAGCAATTTGATGAAATTGGCATTATAAAAAAGTTGGGTCAATATTGAGTTCTTTTAAAATTGGCTCCAGAATCAGGGAAATAAAAATGGCAATTAGTGATTACTTCCCACTTTAAAGTAGAGTTGTTGGACGTCTTCCGAAAATGACTTTCTAATATACTGTATATAATGCTAGAGTAAGAATTTGCTGCACTCTTAATTTTGGCAAACTATATCCCAAACATCCTTGGTTGGTATGCTAATAGTAAGGGACACTGGAGTTGTTAGTCACCAGAATCTGAGAGGTTCTTAATTTCTGTGAAGGTGCATACTCTGTTTTTTTAAGGAGTATCTATGATTTATGTTTGATGTTTAAGATATTATTAGATTAATAGTTCATTCTATTTATGGTGTGCTATGCATCTACTTAGGCCAATGCTACAAGAATTTGTGTCAGAACGGTGCCTTGCTTTCAGTCCTATGTAGCAAAGATCAACGGTGGAGCTTGACAGTTTGTAATATACTAGGGGTAGTTTGAGCTGGCCAGGAGCCTGTGTCAGTGCAGATTTTTATTTTTTACAAATGTCACTTAATGGGAAAATATTAGTTATATTAAGCTGCAATTCTAGATCCATCTGGGAGGAAATCTTCGCTGAATATAAAAGGGCCTGCTATTTTTCAATCATGGTGCCTGACTTAAGCTTTCTATATTCAGAAGCTAGATACTGGGTCCTCTTTATATGGAGCTGCCCTTGAGGGCTATTCAGAATAGCAAAATGTAGCTGCCTGCTTGCTGACAGACGAAATGCATTACAGCACAATAGCCTTTTCATCAGGAGATTTGCCCTGGCTGCCAACTTGCTTTCAAATCAAGTTGAAAGTGCTGGTTATTACTTATAAAGACTTTATAGATTTAGGGACCATCTTACATTTGGGACCATCAGCAGAATCCCCATTTAATATGGGGTGGCTAAGAAAGCAAGTAGTAGGTACTCCTCAATGTTATGCCCCCACCAACCCAGGACATGATCCCTTGGAACAACTTGCTCCCTACCTGTAGAAAACCGGGACCTGAGTCTCCCGGCTTGGTTTCAGACCTCGTCCGGGGGCTGATTCTTGAGTTGTCACGGACTCTCATGGTAAAGAAAAGACAGACACAAGGCTGCCTCGGATGAGAGTCGAGAGAGAAGAAATCCAAAAGGCAAAAGTGGAGTCTCTCCCTCCCTGGCTCTCCTTTATTAGCATACATCAAAGCAAATTGCAGGCAGAAAGCTTTTGCAGGGGGGTGAGGGTTACAAACAAGGGAGTTTAGGGGGTTAGAGACAGCCAAGGTTTTACAAAATGTATCTTATCTATTACATGGCTTGTACAACTAACAGTTCACAGTAAAAGTTGCCATTGTGGTTCACATTGGAAGGTCTTATCAGGAAGCGATAATATAGTAGCTTGCATAGACAGTTCTTTTGACTTG
>NW_015390621.1:65963-71471 GCF_001527695.2 Protobothrops mucrosquamatus | reverse complement strand
ATTGTTAATGTTGATGCTATTGTTGGTATGTTTCATAATGTTACAAAGATATGATGTTTTACGTACTGAATATTTTTGGACTATTATTATTTTTATTATGCTGTGAGCTGCCTTGAGTCTTGGATGGAGGCAGCATACAGAGATTATATAAATAAAATAAAAACATTATTGGAATGTAATGAAAATAAAACTTATTACAATTTTTTTACAGTGCAGTGTCTTATTGTTTTTTCACTGTTGTACAGCAATATAGAACTATATCATTATTCACAATATATACAGTATATATATTAATATATACACCATTACCTTAAGCAATTTCATGGGATGGATATGTGTGCTTCTGTATGTGTGTGTGTGTGTGTGTGTATATCCCATGAAATTGTTCAGGGTAATGGTTTATTTTCATATACTATATCCCTACAGGAAACTCAGCTAATTACTTTAATGACTGAACAGGAATTTGAACTGGGTTTCTGATCTCTCCTAACTACAACATTTTTTTTCTTTTTGTGCTGTAACGGCTTGCATTGTGATAGCTAAATCAGATTGCTGAAATTCCCCTGCTGTCATTGCTGGTTAGTTTATTCTGACAACTTATACAGAGGGTGGCTAGATTCTTTATACACCAGTATCTATCTATTTCAGTTTTGTACTGACACATCTTACATTGGGCATAGCCCATGGCAGTTGGGTTTTCTTTTTCTTTTTTCATTTACCTATTTTCAACTGTTGAAGAAGGCAGATACTGTTAATTACTATCACTTAAGTTTGCTTGTCTAGAGAAAGTTACTTGAATTGCATAAGATTATTCACATGTTTTGCTGAGCAGGAAGCACTCCTTTCATGTTTTTTACGTTTGAGTTCTAATTCCAAGGGTATACCGGTACTTACTTGAAACATTTACTTGAACATAAATTCAAATTAAATAAACCTAAATATGGATAAGAAGGGAAGTTATTATAGATTTGATTTAGAAAGAGTTGGATTGTATCCAACTTTATCTGTTTCTGACAGAATAGTATCGACTAGTGCAATAGGTGCTTTTCCTCCATTTTATACCATATTATAGACTGTCATACTTAATTCTCTCAATTTATTCTATGTATGTCTCTGCTGTACTTATTTATGAGCACATTATAAATAAATCTACTAGTATTTGGGGACATATACAGGATTGCAGTGAAGAGGCATCAAAGGGAAACTCCATTATATGGGGGAATTCTAGTATAATATTGAATACAGCATTAAATATATATCCCATATATTTAGGGGAGGAATTGAGTCCCTAATCAACATTTTAACAGAACATTGGTTGTGAAATCTGGAAATTGTACTCCCAATATAATTGAAGGGCAACAAGTAGGAAATATATATACAGTATATTGTGTGTTATATTTTAAAGCAAATATGATACTACTTAACGAAAAAATAAGTGAAAGGTTTGACACAAAATAAATAAGATTAGTTTGGTTGTCAGTCTTGACAATTTATTCTAGTTATGTTTTGTTAATTATTACTATTTAATGCTGATTATTTTATTGTGTAATTATATAATTGTTTGATTATATTAGAAAGATATGTCATATGGTTTTTGATATCAAAATCAGAAACCTAGTTCTAGATACTGAAGTGTTTACTTAAATAATATAACTAAAACGTTGACTAGTTCAGGAATCAGCATTAACCAGTTGATAATTAAAATGTGCTTCAAAAGCTAAACAGAGTACCAGATATGTACTGAATGTTAAATGAGATCTTATAATAATCAAAACTGGAATTTGCTTGACAATCTTTTTTTAGCTTTTGAATTAATTTTTTTGTAGATACTTTGGTTTAAAACCTGTAACTGGTTGGTTACTATTATATTAATAGAAATAGATATTGCATAATTATGTATATTTTTCAGGTATTGTCTGGAATGAAAATACACTGATGGAATATTTAGAGGATCCAAAGAAATATATTCCTGGAACAAAAATGATCTTTGCTGGCATTAAAAATAAAAATGAAAGAGCAGATCTCATTGCATATTTAAAAAAGGAAACTTCATCATGAAACATTGTAGTTTCCGAATACCAAAATTTTCAGTCTGGTGTTTTATTATTGTTCTGGCAGGGTCTTATTAGTTATTGTCTTAAAGAAAATAAAAATATTTCTTTAAAAATTAAGGGAAAATAGTGTCTTCTTTTTACACACATACCCATATCCCAATGAAAGTCAGTTGTTCCTTTTATTTGTTTACAGTATGCATAGTTGTTCCTATTACAGACTTCTCAGTTTCAGATAAAAAAAAAATAGAGGAACTAGAAGTTTATTAATGGTGTATAGACAGCTTAGATAAATCTCCATGGAAGTTGATTTTTAAGAGTGATTGTGTGTTATTTAATTAATAGAACAGAGAAAATAAAAAATAAGGTCATGGAGACACCTATTATTTATTACCTTCTCCAATTGTTTCATCATGTTTTTTCTAATAAAGCAATTAAAAAGCTTTTTTAATTTTTAAAACAATTATTAAGTTCTCCAGAAATGTTAAGTCTTGAGTAATACATTTTGCTGCAATAAGTAATTAGTCCCTATTTTTAAGTGAAACATTGGATCATATTAATAGATGCAAATACCTATGTCTGAAGACCCTTTGTTTTGTAATAATTCTGATTTAACTAAAAAAATCTGAACCAAATTCATTAAAAAATTCTGTAGCAGAAGGTTACTAACTTATTGCATGTCCACAAAAGAGGTCCCTTTTGTGTATAGTCCCTCCAATAGTTTGAAGACTGATTGTATAGTGTACATGCTAATTAAGCAGGGATTAAAAGCTACGTGTGTAACTTCTTCAGTTGCAAATCTTGGATAGTGACCAAAAGAAAATCTAATTTCCATAACAATCATTTTGGTTCATCTACTGAATTGCTTAAATCAATATCCTAAGCACTGTTTCAGCCAAATGAGCATCCCCCATCTTGATTTGCAATAATGGCACATAGATCTTGCAATATTTGCAATATTTCTTTTGATAGTGCCAAATAATTTTATATTAAGTTCTCAATGAATAGGCAAGTAGCAGAATGCCTAACATTTTTATCCAGGGAAGTTTTAAAAGTGATGCCAAAAAACCAAGGCAACCTGTATTGTGTTCAATTTTGCCTTTATTACACTGGTTGGTATCGGTATAAAACCATTTATCCTATAAAAATATAATTCTTAAATAATTTTAATTGGGTTAATCCATATTGATGTTTCCTTCAAAAAATAAATGTTGGGATGCTAGAGGAGAGATGCTACCTATCAATGTAAAACACTCCCCATTTGAAAAATAGCCTTGGTAAAGGCATTATTAAATTTTGTTTAGCTTAGGCTGAAAAAATACTGTATATCATTTTAAAGATGTCAGGCAGTAATTCAATGCTTAGGCAGTCTTCTAATACAAATGGAATCAGATGATTTGTGCTGCTTGGTAATAGCTTTTAAAATTTGGAACCTCCCTGCCTCCTTGTTTTTGTGGTCAATATAAAATCTTCTATTGATTCTTAGTTTCTTAGAAGTAAAACAAGCTTCCAATTTTTTTTTATAGTATTATTGTAATGTTTCGTCTGGAAATTCTAATGGATGGAATTGAAACAAGAAATTAAGACTTGAAAGAACATTCATTTTAGCAGTTGCTATCCAGTAAAGTATTCAAATTTTGTTTGGTCTGACTTTTCATTTTTTCCCCCAGGCTGCATTAAAAATATTTGTTTGTTTGTTTAATTGTTTAATTAATTAATTTGCTGCCCATCTTGCCATAAGATGACCCTGGGAGACTTAAGTTAAATGTAAATGTAAAATTATTACCAAATACTTTTAAAATATTCTTAGTAATGTTGATCCATGGGTATTTTTAAGGATTTGAATGCAGTTGGGATTCTTAAAGCATTAGATATCTCTCTCTGAGTGGAAGTACATCAAATATTTTTTTGAAAATTCAATGAGCAGCCTAATACCTGTGCAGTCCAAGGTTTCTTCTTAATATGTTTGGCTAAATAGCTAGGAATCAACAATGTAAATATCATGTCACCTGCAAATAAGATTAGTAAATATCAATTCCCAAATTTAATCTCTTGATTGTTAGCCTGCCATGCAATTGTTAAGACTTCTAAAGCCAATTAAATAAAGAGTTTATGGCTGCCTCCTCATTTAATTCCTCTCAAAATCACAATCATAATTGTTGAGCCTCATCTGTGTGTCTGTGTTAATGTAGAACTGATTAACCGTGTTAAGAAAATAAGGTCCAAATTTAAATTTCTTTAATACCTGCTTTAAAAGATAGTCCCCTCCTGAGAATCCAATACCTTCAATATATCCAGTGAATATTTAACTAAAGGAATCCTATTTGCTTTCCTAAAATGTATGATATTTAACCTTTTCTTAATAGGTACACATATTTCTTTTGGGAATAAAAGATCTAAAAGAATAATCCAAACTTTAAATAATCGTATTTACGATAGATTTGTACATAGGTTTGCCAGCATTTTTTGCATATGATTTATAATCCACATTGAGAAGTGAAATAAGTCTATAAGAAGTTAGCTCCTGTGGCTCTTTTGCCAACTGGTATTTGTTGGCAATGGTGGCACCAGCAGCACCGGAGCTGAAGTAGAGGCCCAGGGCTTCAGCAGTCTCAGCCAGCTGCAGTACCCCCAGTACTGCCATTGCTGCCAAGGATTGCCACCTCATATGCTGCACCATAACCAGCTACCTCAGTGCCATGGTGCAAAGCCCCACCTACTCCTGCCACCCCGCGCTTCATAGGCCCTAGCACCCCCAGCTGATCTTTAATAATAATAATAATAATAATAATAATAATAATAATAATAATAATAATAGTTGGAAGGGACCTTGGAGGTCATCAAGTCCAACCCCCTGCTCAGGCAGGAAACCCTACACCATTTCAGACAGATGGCCATCCAGTCTCTTTTTAAAAACTTCCAGTGTTGGAGCATTCACCGCTTCTGGAGGCAGGTTGTTCCATTGGTTAATTGTTCTAACTGTCAGGAAGTTTCTCCTTAGTTCTAGGTTGCTTCTCTCCTTGATTAGTTTCCAACCATTGTTTCTTGTCCTACCCCGTCCCAATCTTTCTGTATACTCATTTGAAGAACTGAGATTACTTTGGAATACATACACTTCAAGAAATATCTTCGAATTACAATTGATGAATAATCTATATTTCTTGATTAGTTTCCATGCATTGCTTCTTGTCCTGCCCTCAGGCGCTTTGGAGAATAGCTTGACTCCCTCTTCTTTGTGGCAGCCCCTGAGATATTGGAACACTGCTATCATGTCCCCCCTCGTCCTTCTCTTCGTTAAACTAGATTCACTAAATTCCAGCAACCGTTGCTCATATGTTTTAGCCTCCAGTCCCCTAATCATCTTTGTTGCTCTTCTCTGTACTCTTTCTAGAGTCTCAGCATCTTTTTTACATTGTGGTGACCAAAACTGGATGCAGTATTCCAAGTGTGGCCTTAC
>NW_015390621.1:63465-65251 GCF_001527695.2 Protobothrops mucrosquamatus | reverse complement strand
GTGCTCAGTGACGTTGCAAGGAGGGATGTATAGTGTCTACCTTTAAAATGACTCATGCAGTTCAGCTTCCTTTTTTTTTTTTTAAGTTTTCAGGTCACACAAAAACTGGCTGATATAAGTAAAAACACCACACAGGATAACACTACTGTAAAAATAAAGACATTTTCCCTCCCTTCCTTCCCCAAAAGGTTGTAAGTGCAGGCAGCCTGCCAAGTGCCTGAATTTTGATCATGTGACTGCACTGTCATTGCAATGGCCATAACTGCAGGGTCCAGGCATACGTACAAGTAGTCTTTGAGTTACAACCACAATTGAGCCCCAGATTTATGTTGCTAAGTGAAACATTTGTTAAGTGAGTTTGCCCCATTTTCTTGCCACAGTTGTTAAGTGAATCATTGCATTACATAAGTTAGTAACATGATTATTAAGTGAATCTGGATTCCCCATTGACTTTGCTAGTCAGAAGGTCGCAAAAGGAGATCACTTAACCCCAGGACACTGCAACCGTCATAAATACGAACCGCTTGCCAAGCATTTGAATTTTAATCATGTGACCATGAGGATGCTACAATGGTCATAAGTATGAAAAACGGTCTTTTTTTAGTGCCATTGTAACTTTGAACAGTCACTAAATGAACGGTTGTAAATAAATTGAGGACTACCTGTACTATTTGTGTAGCGCTGCCATAACTTTGAACAGTCGCTGAGTCATTAACCGAGGAATCCATTTATGTTTTAACCTGTTTACATTTGGTTGTTGTTTTTTTTAATTGTTGTAACCTGCCCAGAGTTACATAGGTAAGATGGGGGGCTATACAAATTCGAATATATGAAATAGTGTAATATCCATATATCTGTTTGGTCTGAGAGCTTAAGAAAATGAAGAGATCTGCGTATATCATTCTAAATATGGCATACTGTATGTCGGAAAAGTCTAATTTAGGATCATTAACTTTGATCATAACCATAATTAAATTAGAAACTTTAGAACTTTTACCAGCATTTTCATTTCTTCTGGGCAGGGTTGCATTGTCCCAACAGAACCCCCGCAGACTGTTCAAAGACTGTTCAAAGAAGAACAGTGGCAGTTGTGCCTAGGAGGGCTTTTGCATAGCTTTGTGTTGTGCATCACAATTGCATCCTTCCCTGGACAGAGAGACTCTGCTCATACCTTTGTCACCTGCTGAATGGACTACTGCAATATGTTGTAAGTTGGGCTGTCCTTGAAGAGCATCTGGAAGCTGTAGCTGGCATAAAATACGCTGGGTATTATGGACGTTTATTGACTTGTGCACGTTACAGCTCTGCTCCATTAGCTGGTTGCTAATGTTTCTGGTTTAATTCAAGGTGCTGATTATCATCCGTAAAACACTGTAAACCGAGAGTCACCTTGTGGTTGAGATGGGCAGCAAATAAATGTAATAAATAATTCCAGGAATAGGGCAAAGTTATTTGCAGGACCACCTCTCTCTCTGATGTTTACCCATCGCATGAGAACCAACCGGAGAGGCATACTATGGTTTCCATTCATTAAAGAGTACAATCATTCTAGCAAGACCCAGGAAGGGAGCCTTTTTTGCCATGGTACCCACCTGGGAGATCAATTTAACCCCAACCTGTTGGTTATTTCCAAGGCCCTGGAGATGTGGCTATGATCCTGGGCATGGGGCTCAATTAGTTGGGACCTGTGAAATGGTTGTATTGATAGCTTTTCTATTTGTTGCTTTTATCTCCACTGACAAGTTCCAATTTATTTTGTACTTTGGGGTATTTTCTACTGTTTTTT
>NW_015390621.1:39633-60102 GCF_001527695.2 Protobothrops mucrosquamatus | reverse complement strand
CGCTGAGAAGCTGGTATTTATTTCGTTCTCCTTTCTTATATCTGTTTTGCTTGATTCAGCTATATAATCTGGGACGGATATTTAGGTCAGAGTTTTTGAAGTGACCATTCTTTTGTTCATTTCAATTATTGCTACTGACCAAATTTGTAGACTGCCCTGTGCTCTTCCACTAAATATCAACTCAGCTTCATCAAGTTCCATATGTCCATCTTTGATCTCTTCATCATCTCGAGTTTATTATTTTAAAATCTGGAACTCAATCTGCTTTGTGAACACATTTCTTTGGTCAGGCAAGTGTGGATTCTTCTACAATTCTACAATCGCTGGTGAAAAATCTGAGAAAGGAACTCTGCACACGTACTATTTGCTTAATAATAACAACCTGTTCTGGGATTGAGCTTTAGCACAAAAACACTTCCCGGTGAGCTTCAGTCTTATTTTCTTTCCCTTTCAAGCTATTAAGTTCTCAGTTATTTCAACTAAAGGCTTGCTGTGTACTGGGCGCCTGTGGAGAAGGCCTGACATCTCATTCATGAATATTGGAAACAGCTTTCATTCATGTCCTTGCAGCCTCACATGCTGAGATCCATAACTTCGATTTAGCTATGAAATGTGCTCCTCCACATGTGGATAAGAATAGCTCCACGTCAGTCCATCTCAGTGGAAGCTGCCCAGATTTGTGTCTCACTGCGGGAGGAGGCACGGAAACTGCATGGTTGCAGTTCCTTCAGCAGACCTTAGCACTCACACATTTCTGTGGAAAGACAACCACATGCTTAGCCAGCTGGGGGAGCACCCAGTTGTACAAGCCAGTCAGCTGTCCCTGACTGGGTTTTTGTCATTATTTGTGAGAACTGTATTTGTGAGAACTGAAGAGAAAGCCTCTGCTTCCAAGATCTTACCTCTGCCTTCTCTTCTAGGGGAAAAGGAGGCAGTGATATTTATCAGCAATCATTTTGGGCAGGATACATTCATTTCTAAATAATAATAATAATAATAATAATAATAATAATAATAATAATAATAATAATAATAATAATAATAATAATAATAATTAATAATAATAATAATAATAATAGTAATAATAATAATATAGAAAGACTGTGGCAAAAGCAAGCAAGGGTAGTACCAATAGTAATAGGCGCCTTGGGTGCAATCCCAAAACAACTGGAGCACCACTTGGACACCATTGGCATTGACAAATTCGCCATTAGTCAATTGCAAAAAGCGGCCTTACTAGGAACTGCTTCCATCCTGTGACCATATCTGTAATACCATCAAACATCCACATCTGCCTATCCCAGGTCCTGGGTAAGGACTTGATAGGTAGACAAAATGCCAAATCCAGTCTGAACATCTGGCTGATTGTGCAATGATCCATAATAATAATAATAATTCACTTAAATTATATAAATCAGAATGGAAGCCCACTCCTGCCTTCTTGAAAAGAATTCAATTCCATTTAGTGGGGTTATTTTTGAGCTGACCTACAGGGGGTTGGTTTTCCTACTGCAGGATTCATTTCTTATGAGTGATGTCTGCACTGGAGGATGGAATTATACACGGTTACAGGAAAGTGAGGAGAAAGCAACAAACTACAGCCCTTAACCCACAGATAGTCAAAGCTTCTGCTTTCCTTGAAACATCCTACAAACAGAACATTTTAAATATTAATGAAAACGTAAGGGGGCGGGAGGGGGGGAAAGTTGTCCAATTGTGGAATCACTCCATTAAAAAACAGCAAGGTCGAAGTCTTCACAACTGTATTGAAAACGGATGTGTCGGGAAGGTTTAAAAGGCCTGACAGTTCCTGAAATCCCTCGGGCTTTCCCTCCCCCTAACAAACTTATGCACAGACAGAAGAAAACTCGCAGCCTCAAACATAAACGCGCGTGCGGTAGTTACAAATCGCACACGCGCGCCCCCGCGCGCGCACGCATCCCTAGCCATCTCTACCGATATCCTTTTCCCCCGCATTCAAAATATTTCCTCTCTTGCCCCTCCCTCCCCCCCCCCCTCGGTACAATTCCGTTTTCTGCCCAGCACCATCTAATCGCCGAGCTCGGTCGCCTTAATGGAGCAACGCCGAGAGCTCTTTGCGAGCCATTAGCCAAATACTCTACCGCGGCGGTGCAACCCCTGCTTCGGCTTTACGAGAAGAAGGGTGGGGGGGGGGGAACAACGGTCGGTGCCCGCCCCTCCCCTTTTGACGCCTTCATTCATTCTGCCGCACGAATTCCAGCACACGCCGCCTCGAGGCAGAAGAGAAGGCGCTGCCGGTTTCGCCGCCGCTGCTTTGTACCTCTTCCCCCTTCCCTCGGCTCGTGCGCCCTGCCCTTCCCTCCCCTCGCCGCCCTCATTTGTTCAGTGCTCAGCCCTCGCCGGGTTACGCAGCCGCCGTCGCCGGCGGGAGCAGTTAGTTAGTAAGCAGGGCTTGGCGCCCGTGCCCCGGAAAATCCGCGGCAACTCCGGTTGGGTGTTTGGGGAGCGGAGGGACGGGCAGAAGTCCGCGAGAAACACCTGGACGCGGGAAGGAAAGGGTGCACGTGTGTGTGTGTGTTTGCACGCGCGCGCGCGCGCGCGACCGATGTTGACACGCCGAAGTAAAACCGAGAAAGGAGGAGACGAGCTCGCCGAGGGCAGGGAAGAGGCCGATCGCTAGCGAAATAGCAGGAAATGGAGCGAAAAAGCCGAGCCTTGGCCAGCAAGGTGCAGAGCTCAACGCGGAGTTTCTTCTCCATTCGGCGGAGCGCCCTGGACGGCTTCGGATGTAGGGGTTAATGCACCTTCTCCGGGACGTGGGAATTAGCGGCTTAAGACTTCTCGCCGCCTTTATGATAAGGGAGATTGCGGCCCGAGGCATAAGTAGTAGCGCCCAAAAAAGTTCCTTGGGGGGTGGGGAAGGTGAGGCTACTGGATCATGGCAAACCCCGCCGGCTTAGACTTTGCTGCAGTGGAAGGCTTCCTGGACAGACACCCGGAGCTGGTGGAGAAGTGGCTCAAGAGGAGAACCGCCCTCCTTAGCGAAGGAGCGCCTGACTGTAGCGACGGCGGGGCGGAAAGGCAGCTAAGCAGACAGCACAACGGCCTCTCGCCTCGGAGCGGCCCCTCGTCCGCAGCCCCCCCCGGCCCGGAGCCGACGGCCGGCGGGCTGCCGCACCGAGCGTCCCAGAAAGAGCTGCGGAAAAGTTTCGCGCGCTCCAAGGCGATCCACGTGAACCTGACTTACGACGAGCACCTCCACGCCAGGACTCAGGAGCCGCTGAGCAGCGCCAGGAGAAGGGCGCTGCTGAGGAAGGCCAGCTCCCTGCCGCCCACCACGGCGCACCTGCTCAGCGCGCTGCTCGAGTCCCGGGTCAACCTGCCCCAGTGTCCGCCCACCGCCCTGGACTACAAGCGCTACCTGAAGCAGCACAACGAGCGGCAGTTCTTTCTGGAGCTCGTCAAGGACATTTCCAACGACTTGGACCTCGGCGCGCTCAGCTACAAGATCCTCATCTTCGTCTGCCTTATGGTGGACGCCGAGAGGGGCTCCCTTTTCCTGGTGGAAGGCGGCGGCGGCGGCGGGGGGAAGAAGACCTTGGTCTCCAGGGTCTTCGACGTGCACGGGGGCGCCCCGGTGCTGCCTTGCTACAGCACGGAGAACTCCAACGAGATGCAGCAGCTCTGGGGCAAAGGCGTCGTCGGTGATGTGGCCGAGCGCGGCGAGACCGTCAACGTGCCCGACGCTTACCAGGTACGGCTGCCGTTCGGCAGACCTTTCGCACGCGGTCTTAACGATAGCAGAATAACTTTATAAAACTTAAGGTCTCCAGTTATTTAGACGGTTAAAAAAAAAAAAAGCAAGCAAACAAACCAACAACACCGAAACAAAATCCTGCTGAAATTCGTTCTGTACCTATCCAGAAGGGCATCCGTGGGAAGAAATCTGTTTTAGGTGAAAGCGTAATGTCTTGCAGAAATTGAGGAGGTCTCCCCCTGGTGCCGGTTATCTGGGAACTGTTCTCCATATTTTATGGCGAGTTGCGGGGGGTGGGGGAAGAGAAATTTCATATTTATGTTTAAATATGCGTTCATGTATAAAATACAACCTGCTGTTAGAGAAGGGTGTTTGCAATCAGAGTACCAAAAAGAGGGACCCTGGCCCCTTTGTGTGTGTATTTGTATGTCTGTATGAAATTACAAGGGGTGTGTTGTGTTTGTCCCCAGACTAGCCAAAAGAAGATCCTTGTCCCTCTCTCTCTCTCTCTCTCTCTCTCTCTCTCTCTGTGTGTGTGTGTGCGCGTGAGAGAGAGAGAGAGAGAGAATATCCAGGGGTTCTGTTGTGTTTGCCATCAGAGTAACCAAAAGAGAGTGAGTGGTTCCCTTTGTGCATGTATGTGTGTGATTAAAGGATTCAGATGAGTGAGATATAGATGGCAGCAGTTGTGTAATGATTTATGGCCAAAGAATCCTGTAGATTAAACTAAAGTCTCAGATAAGTCATGCTTATTTTTTCCTCAATGGCCAATCAGAGGTAATCCATTTTATTCTTAAAACAATTAGTATTGAGAAGTTTATTCTTGCTTTGTTTGCTAAACTTAATAGGTTTCTTGATTAATAATCATTACAGTAAAAATTGGATCTCTAGGTATAGTAATCTTGGACCCATGAAGGTGCCTATCAGTGTATCCAAAGCAAAACCACAATGATGCCAAAATGACAACATGCATGTAATAACCATTATGTAAAAATAAAAGGCTCACTTTGCCCTTCTGATTGCATTTATTTGTATTTAATTCTAGCTGTAGGGATGGGATAGTTTGGCCAGTACATGGCATGTAAAGAGCACATCATGGATTTATATAAAAGCATTTTGGTTTTTATTTTTAATATTGCTAGGTATCATTCCAGAAATAATTTGGAAAAGATGCATTGGAAAATAGGGGAGTGTAAACATAGAACTCTTGTCTATAGGCATCTAGAACAGTGGTTCTCAACCTGTGGGTCGGGACCCCATTTGGGGTCGAAAGACCATTTCATGGGGGTCGCCAAGCAAGGCTGTCCGCCATTTTTTTGTCCGCCATTTTTTTCCCCTTTTCCGGCGGGTGCCTTACCTCCCTTGGGCTGGGCCAGCTGGTGGTCGGCCTGCTCTGTCTCTGCCGCTTGCCAGCTATGCCTCGGCCGGCGCAGGGGGCGGAACCACGCATGCGCGGCGCTCCCGGGCAGAGAAAGTCCTCGACTTACGACCAGTTGGGTAGTCCTCGACTTACGACCGATTTAGTCCTCGATTTACGACCGGTTGGGGTCACGGCATTAAAAAGGTTGAGAACCACTGATCTAGAAGAAGCAAGGGACAAAACATCAATTGCAACTTAAGCTCTACTCTACTGTTCATGCCTTGATGTCACAAAGCAAAGGTAGTGTTCTCACATCAACATGATCAGCAGCATCAGGAGCAGATATCTATGTCTTTTGAGATTAACTTTTTAAAGCAGCCATCTCTATTCCCAGGATCACATGCTGTTCTCTGCAGCTAACATATCCCAGGAAAAGATTTGACTGCTTTAAAGAGGTGCAGATAAATTCACATACCCCTTTTGAAACTGAATCCAAAACCTTGCACAGAACTACTTTTTAATCCTTGGTTTAATGATCCTTAATATGATATTTGCTTTTTTAAAATGCTTTGTACATTATGTAGATGTTTTCATTGACCCTGTGAATTCTTATCAACCTCCTGGTTATTTGTACAGACAAATCCACTTGTAGAAAAAAACAGGTTTCCTTTATGTGGTTGACACAGGGACCGATTAATAAAGACATTATTAGGTGGACGTGCCTAGATTAGTATATAGGAAGTGCTAGTAAAATATGAGAAGCTGGCTCAGTTGATCCTCCTTAGCAGGAAGAAAGACAGTCTTGTAAAGGGATATTATTATACCATACCTCTAGAATTATAATTGGCAATAAATTAAATCTGATCAATGAAAACACTTTTTTATGTAGAACAGACAAGATAGTTGGCTAGAATAAGTGGCTTTCATGTAGATTACCCTTATAGTAAAGGGACTGGAAGGGCTATATCTTGATTTTTCTGTAAATCACCATCCAGAACACATTGTTTTACTTTTGGCTTCTTATTGTTTAGTAATCTGTATTAAGTCATTTTCACTCCCAAATATAGTTTGTTTTCCTAAATGCAGATAGTATGTACTATTATGTACTATTAAGTCATTTCCAACTCTTAGCAATCACGCAGCTACATTTTCTCCATGATGATCTATTCTTAGCCTGTTCTTTCAGGTCTTCCAATGGTGCACTTATCACCATTGTAACTGAATCCATCCACCTTGCTGCTGGTAACCTTCTTCTCTTTCCTTCTATCTCCCCCAGTATTCTTCACCAGAGAGCTAGATCTTGGCACAATGTGTCCAAAGTAGAATGATTTGAGCCTAGTCATTTAGTCCTCGAGTAAGAACTCTGGGTTCATTTGTTCAATGGTGTATTTATTTTCTTGGTTGTACTTGTAAATTTAGACTTATTAGTTAGAAGGCTGACTAGTCTGTGAAGTTACTTGTATAGAGCTAGCTATTCCTATTCTACTTATAATTTTAATAGATAAAATTGTGGGAAGCAATATGAAACTTAAACACATTTATTTACTGACTGATAGTCTCACTGTGAATGTAGGCGCTCCTGCTTTAAGAGACAGAAAGGAACAGATGGATTACAAAATACTTGCGATTAAGATCTGGGGCAAGTTACAATATTTATTAAATCTGTTCTGCCGTATGTTCATTTTTTATAAGGTCAATTGTTAGGACTTGGCTTTTCATCTAATAGAATAAGGTCATTGATTTAACCCAACTCTATAGCATACTCTCTGTGTTATTCTTGTTTTGGAACTATATCAAGACTCATTTGTCTCTAATTATTCACCTGCTTCTACACAAAGAGCTGTGGTCTTAGATCTTAGTCAGAGATTCACTGTGGAAGGAAACTGCTGTATATGATAATTTATCAAAACTGCTTTCTTCTCCTGAAAGCTGAGTGCTTGATCAATTTTATAGCTTTTTTCTCCTTGCTAAAAGTAAACCTGTGGATTTACTTCTGTCGCTATTGTTTGTAACAAGTAGCATTATGTTTATTAAAAAGTGTTTGGTTTGACTAAAAAGGACAAATGTTGCTAGGTCAAGCAATATGAGCTTTCCTATCATAAGGAGTATGGAATTACTCTACATCAGGGGAAGGAATTTTGCTCAAAAATTTTCTGTTCTACTAAAAATAGCTGGGTTCCAATAATAACATGATTACAATGGCAAAAGAAAGACCAAATTTGGATCTTCATTGTGGCCATTGTTTCCATCCAAACATCAGCGTACTCACTTCTTATATGTCACACTACATCTCTGTTGTGATTAGTGTATTACTTCCTTGCAGGTAACCAGATAGTGCCTGGATTGCAAAAATCTAACCCAGCTTAGTGTCCTTTCAGTGCATTGTTGTTGCCCAGTGCGTATGGAGGACTGAGTTATTAGCAGTGCTTTTTTTCTAAAAAAAAAAAAAAAAGGTGCCGGAACTCACACACGTCATACAACCCGCCTTGCCTACCCTACAAGGTTCCATCCAAAAAAGGTGCCGGAACTCTGTTCTGGGCGTTCTATGAGAAAAAAAGCCCTGGTTATTACTAAGTAAATTTCTACCATGGGGCACTTATAGATACTGACACAATTGAGTACAATAGCTAAAAGACAGAAAATAACTAAACTTAATAGGCAAATACCAAAATACTTTACTGAGATGACAAAGGTCTAATGCTAATGTATAGGATTGGTATACCTAGTCCAGTGATAATAGTGAAAAGGAACAGGTATGATCAGGAAATAGAAACCAAGTTTCAGTTTTTACAAGAGAAATTCAGCAATTTAGGAATATTTGTTTTGAAAAGAAAAAAGTGGAAAAAGAAATTACCATAGACATCTGTTCCTAAACACTGTTAAGTCAAACAGGTAAAACGTCTTATGAAATCGTCCCACAAGTTTCACCCTTATGCATTATAGGGTAACTATAAATCCTCAACATGCAGTTTCCATTGTGATACGTATTTTGTCACTTGCCCCTTATCTTTTGTAGTCACTTATGGACATGACATCATAGAAAATAAAGACTATTATCTATTGCTTCAGAATATAGGAAATAAAATAATAGATTTAAGTTACAGGGAAGTAGATTTTTTTAATGTTGGGGGAGATAATATCCAAATATTTGGAGCAGTTAATAAGGAAAGAGCAGGAAATAAAACAATTATCTTGGAGAGAGAGTAGGTTCCATTTTACTGAATGTAGTCAGATGGAACTAGTCAATTTTGTCACATGGATGCCTTCTTTTAAATTTCTGCACTTTGATAGACAGTTGGTTTTAATGGACCCTTTCAAACCGTTACATTCCACAAATTTAATTTTAACTCCCATTTTTCCTACTATTAGTTCTGTAGAGCTACCAGCAAAGAGTTCGTTTTTTGTACCTCTTTGCTGCCATTGCCACCCACAGATCTGCAGTCGAAAATGATAGGGTTTTTTTTCCCCAGAAAAGAAATTAAGTTAAATGACAGAATAGTTGTGTAGTGATGCTCGGAGATATTGTGAATTCTTTGTCTGAAGGCATCTTTAGCACCTACAAAAATAAGAATTAACCCTTTACCTTATAGGTAGTTTCTAGTCAGCTCACACCGACTCTCAATACACTAAGAGATAAATGAAATATTAAAAGAATCACAGATTTGAAGAAGTCTCAGAATCGCAGAGTGGTCAATGAAGGAAACCAGGTACTCTTTGTTTTGTTTTTATTGGGTGTTTGTTTGAATATTGTTATGAATCTAACCCTATGTTGTTACTTTAAAGGAATTTTATAGAATTTGACACTCTTTCCTCTCCTACTTAACATCTACATGGAACTGCTAGGAAAGTTCATCCAGGGACTTGGGTTTAGGTATCATCAATATGATACATCCAGTGGTGGGATTCAAATACGTGAACAACCGGTTCTCTGTGTGGATGCCGCTTCCGGAAGTCCATTCTGGGCCTGGGCAACAAAAAATTAACTACCGGTTCTGCCTAACTGGTGTGAACTGGCTGAATCCCACCAATGGATACATCTCAACCCTTGGTCATCCAAGTGATACTGTCAGTGTTTCGTCTCAGTATCTGGAGACTATGAGGATCTGTATAGAGAGGAATAAGCTTAGTCATAATCCTGATGAAACTGAGTAGCAGTTCCACAGATTTTTCATCTTCTAGATGAGGCCATTCTCCCTAATCAGAAATGCTATGCAATCTGAGGCTCCTCATGGAATCATAGTTCCAGCTTGAGGGGTAGGTGACAGTCGTGGTTAGGAGGGCCTTTGCACATATCCTTCTTGTGTGCTAATTATACCTGTCCCTGGATTTGGAGGCCTTGCTCATGGTCATCCATACTTCGGTGAACTCTTGCTTGAATTAGTGTAACATGCTCTACATGAAGCTGTATTTGAGGACAACTCAGAAGCTTTGGCTAGTCCAGGATACAGTAGCATGAGTAGTTTTGAGTGTGCCTCGATATATCTGTGTAGCACCACTACTGCATGAATTGCATTGGCAAATATTTTGCCTTCTCCAGGGAGGCTACCTTGTTTTTTCTTTGTCTTCTTTGAACTTCTTTTTTTTAAATAGAAGCCAGCATTGTATTTAACCCTCCCTGGGACCTAAATTTATCTTCTCTATCCCATGTAGAATGTTATGCACAATGTTTCATCTGAGGGTCATTTTGATTTTTTCCACTGCATTTCATTTTTTCTTACTTAGTTTTTCATATATTCTTGACAGGATTTGCCATCAGAGTGATAGATAATATGAGGCTCAAGGCTCTGTGAAGCACGTGACATATCAGCCTAATATTTTATGAAGTGCCAGAAAGGACAAAAGAAAGAATGAATACATAAAGATTCAAAATCAAGAGAGCAGAAACTATTACATCAGAATACACCTTGGTTCAGTCTTTCACAACTGTTTATCCTGGAGGAAACCTTGCAATATAATGTTCTGTTCTCAAGAAATCCCTGCATTAAAAAATATCTCCACAGCTAGCATTGCACAGTATATTAAGTTTAAAAAGCACTGTTTAAAAAGCAATGTTTTTTTTTTACAAACTCTCACAGAACCCCTAGTGAACCAGTGAAAGCCTGCCTTCGCCTTGGTCTAACGCAGTTCTACTCTGATAAATTATTAAGAATTTTTATGCTCGATGCCCTTGCTCATTGTAGTAAGTTTCATTTGATCTAATGTACTCCTGGAAAAGCCAATATATTTCTATGCGCCCTGCATTTCACATATGAATGTTGTTTTTAGATAATCAAAGAAAAGGCTTTATTTTTTGTCAACTGGCAATTTTTAGTATGCCACAATTTTATATTTTAGCCCAGAGGTCCCCAACCTTTTGGGCACCAGGGACCGGTTCAGTGAAGAGAGGTTTTTCCACGGACCAGAGGGGTTTTGTGTGCTGCCTGCATCTCGCCGATGGGGCTTTGCTTGTTTGTGTGGCCTGGTTGCTGGCATGCTGCGGCCCGGTTCTGGTCTACGGACCGGGGATTGGAGACCCCTGTTCTAGCCCCTTAACAGATATAGTAGAACTGACAGTTATCTAAATAAGAGGAAATACTGTGTACAAAAAATGAAGAGGTTTAGTTTAGAAGGACTCTTTAGTATTGAATAAACACAAATGAACAAGAGATGTTGTTATTCAGATCATTGTTAATCTCATATTAAAAATTAATAGCAATTGTTATTTTTTTAAAATATCCTTTAGTACTGAACACAGCTAATTGCTTATCCACGAAATGAATATATAATCAGAATAACAGGTAGATATGGGGAGAAGGTTTCATATTTTCATTTTTCCATGAGGTTTAGAAGAATAATGATATTGAAAATAAAGCTTAAATGTTTTGGAAGAACAAACATTTCAGCATTGCTGATACCTAAAGACATATTGGCAAAAATAAAAAATCCCAAATTCTATCTTCTGCCCAGGATAGTTATTTAAATTTAAACTTTAAATACGCCTCATGACGTAAATATGTTTTAGGATGCTAAGTTTAGAATAATAGAGTATGTTATCTTCTATTGATAAGATAATAAATATTAATGTTGAATATTTAGTATTCCACAGAAAAATTGATAGACTTGGACACATTTTCCCATTTTTAAACCATCTGTTTTTCTTCCTCAAATCCTGATGAGTTTGACACTGAAACCATCACAGGTTTTACACTTGATTCAGTTAGATTTGGATTATATTTCTGCTGGCATATGAAATTGTTTCAGAGACAGGTGAAATAAAGTGTACAAAAATATTCATGGCAAAAGGATTTCTTTATGTACATATTTTAGAAAGCAGTTCATTTGTGTATCAATATAAATATCAATTGATCCAGGATCATTAAAGTGATTACTAATAAAGAGAAAACTCTTTGGAAACTATTTGATACTGATCTCATATTAAGGAGCATAAAACTCCTGGAATCTTATGTATGGTGTTTCTTTCCTTTAGGAGCTTGATTTACTACATATACCCAGCCTAAATCAGTGGTTCTTAAACTGTTTGGCCCAATATTTTTCTGGTCTCAAATAATGTTATTATGCCCACAAAAATACCCAAACTCTGTTATTTCACGCCACATCTTCATGACAGCAATCCGAAAATGGATTCTTGACTCACTGAAAAGCAATTACAAATTGCCCCATTACTCTCACATTATCCCCAAATTACACCCCTAGGGGGAATTACACCCCAGTTTAAGGACCACTAACCTAAATGGTTGATTTACCAATACATTTTATACATAGTGTAGGTAATAATATGCATGCCTGTAGAATTATAAAATGGATTGGACTACACACCATGCATAACGAGCAATTACGTTTAAAGTAATAATAAACCTTCCTTCTACTCACCTGCTTTTTGCTAGAAAACTTGCTTTACAACAGGGGGCAAAGAAAATGAAATGTTTTTTGTGTCATTGGTCCATTTCTTCCACATATCATTCCTCCTATCCACTCATGAAATTTCAGAGTGCAGTTTGAATGACTTATTAAATCTGGGTCACAATCATTCACACACATGTCTGTGGATGTACACACCTCTATTGCTTTTGATTGCCAGTAAGCGTAAGCAGTGCTTTTTTTCTAAAAAAAAAAAAAAAAGGTGCCGTAACTCACACATGTCATACAACCCGCCTTGCCTACCCTATAAGATTCCATCCAAAAAAGGTGCCGGAACTCCGTTCTGGGCGTTCTATGAGAAAAAAAGCTCTGAGCGTAAGTAGTTTAAATTTGGCCTTGATGCTGTTTGTTGCTGGTACTTATGAGAGACAATATTGTTTAGCCAACACATTTCGACCTAATATAAAAGATAACAATCAAAACAGTATACTTCGGTACTTTAATTATAACACAGTGATAAAAATAGAATCGTCGACACGAAATATCATTCTAACCGTTAATTTGGACATCACAACCCCAATTTTGTTTTACCGAGTGGGTCAAATGAAAGAACCCCACTACTTAATGTTGACGACAAGGTAAAAAAAAAAAAAAACACTTAGGTTTGAACTGAACTACTATGGTTGGAATAGGGCATCTTCTAATGGAGTTGTTGTAGCTCCTCCTCTCTATTTAAAACATTATTGCAGAGGTTGTTACTAACATGGATGTTTCATAATAGCTCACATTATTCCTAGTTGCATTCTTCTAATTATATCTTGACACAGGCAGTGGGTACCTGTAAAATCTTAACAAAGGACAATGCTTTTGAAATTCAGTGATTTTGAAGCAGATTTACACTTTTTAGATTTGTCTTCTCCAATCAGTTTGGTCATTGAAATTATGGGGACTGATCCAACAAAGGAGAGAGCAAGAAATTGAAAAAAAAAACAGCAATTCATAGGAAATGGCTTTTAAAAAGTAGGGAAAGAAAAAAACATTCTGTAAATATTTATCCACTGTGGATAAAACATTATTTTTCTCCCCAGGCAACATGGGTATCCTAAAGGGCTATGAAATAAATATTCTATGTGTCAAGAAACAAATATGTAGTACAAGACATATTAACTCTCCAATTTATTGAAACAGACTACAACAACATAAACCTTGAAAAAGCTTGATAACATTTTCCCTTCCTTTCCTCTTATTCCCAAAAAAGTCAAGATGGGACAGTATTGAGATTCTATATTGCACTTTTCTGTTTTCCTGAACTAAGCTTTTGTTTTACTCATGGTGGTCACATATTTTCTTCTCAACCATCTTTGTTTCCCTCTGCAAAATTTTTTCAAACAGGATATAAGAACCTCAGCATTGCTTTAAAAAATATTATTCAAGGAAGCATTAAAAACAGCATCTGCATTTGTGGTTCACAATCATGTCTTCATTCTGCTGCAAGTGTTAAAAAAATTTCCTCATAGGTATAGTTGAAAGTAGCTTGGAGATTGTAACTGAACAGAATGCAACAATAAGGCTCCCATCCTTAACATTCTTCGAAGATCGGCTTGAATTTCAACTTTTCATTGATGATGCTGATAACAGTTTCAGATGTCAGCATATAGAAGCAGTTCTAGGATGTATCTGCTGGTATTTTAAGATATACCCAGGAGGGGGAGTTCTTAGCGTCCCTTGACTGGGATAATTATGTTAAGTGGAGATATGGGAAATCCATTTAGTGGCACCATGATTTTGGAATATAATTTCCCTGAAGGACAGGCTAATACCTGACTCATCCCCAGCCTTTCGGCTCTAGCTGAACACTTGCTTTTTTTCTTATGTTCAAAATGTAGCATTCAGAGCCAGATCATGCTTTTGATCACTTAAGTGCCTTTCTATTAGGGATTCTTGTTAATTTAATTTAATTTAATTAATTTATATCCTACCTTTACCATTTTTATAAATAACTCAAGATGGCGAATATACACAATACTCTTTCCTCTTCCTATTTTCCCCACAACAACAATTCTGTGAGGTAAATTAGACTGAGAGAGAAGGACTGGCTCATCATGCCTAAGGCGAGACTAGAATTCACTGTATATTTTATTTGGTGACTTGTAAAGTGCAGTGGGATCCTCTGGATAGCAGGCAGATTTAAGGATATGGTGCATAAATAGCAATAACACTTATATACTGCTCCATAGTGCTTTAGAGTACTCTCTGAGTGGTTTACAAATATCAGCATATTGTCCCCAGCAATCTGGGTCCTCATTTTACCGATCTTGGAAGGATGGAAGGCTGAGTCAACCTTGAGCCAATCAGGATCAAACTCCAGACTGTGGGCAGAGTTTACCTGCAATACTACATTCTAACCACTTCGCCACCAGTGGTTAGAATAATAATGTATTTTCTATTAATATGACCATTACAGTTTATTTGGTTTTGTTTTGCTGTAACTGTACAATGTATAGGCAATTTCCAATCCCTTTTATTTTCTCTTTTAAATCAGAAAAAAGTAATATTTGGGCTTATATTATATTTCACACTGACTTGTTTCATGCAATCAAATCTGAAAATCTATTTGATAACAGTAAAAGATCCAGACAACTGTAATTCAAGAAAGAGGGAAAGGAGAAAACAAAAATAAATTCCTTGTACTTAATATAGAATTCAAAGCTTGGTCTCCTCCATAGGAGCTCCCCCAGTTATGTTAGTTTCATCATTTAGGGTTACTTCCCTTTCCCTTTGGGGGTGTTAAAAAAGGTCCATTGTTTGTTTAAAGCAAAGTAAGAGTCTTTCTCTCTCTCATTCTCTTTTTTAGTGTTACAGCAGTACATTTCATATTACCAGTGAGAAACACACCTGTATATATACTCTAGTCAGACTTGCATATCTCAGAGATACCATAAGCTAGCCTGTTGCCACTATCAGGAGAGCAAAACATACTTAAGTGATTAATGGTTGGAATCACAGTACCTTTTGCACTAGGAAAAGAAAATGCTATATGAGTATTAATTTCCACATTAATGCTGTATATAACAACTCTTCTGCAATGGATTGATTTCTCCCCTCCCCCATTTTGCTGCAAGCATGACTAAAACCTGAATGCATGCTGACGTAAAAGGCAATCCACTTCATTTGTGTATTGATTTTGTCATTTTGACTAGTGAAATGGCAAAGCCCCTGCCTTTATGCAGTATGAGTATGGCATACTACCGGTAGTTGTAAGTCATTTAAAGGCCAAGTACTGGGAAACGTAGCACTTCTGCATTTTTAGAGGCATATTATAATTTGAAGAAATAAATTTTCCTGAAAAATAAAATAAAAGGCAATGTTTGCAGCTCCCTTTTTATGTGAATGCTATGTTTCATACTAGCAACTGAGTTTTCTTTGGGGAAAAAAGAGACTCTTTACCATCTTCAAAAAGAAAATATCTCTTACACACTGTTCAGTGATGTAATCAAAGTATAGGAGACATATAGCATTTTATTGACTTAAAAGAAAAGAAAACCTTAGAAACCTTAATGCATTCTCTTCAAAGAATTCATTTAAACATCTCCATAGTATTAACTAAATATATTTCAATCTGTTCTGCTTATCTTTGGTAATTGGTTTATTAAGAACTTCCTGTGTTGATCTATAAGTTTGGTGAACTGTCTTGTGTTTAAATATTTTTCAGTTTGTTCTGGATTTGGTATCTGTTTGTTGTATACAGTAATAATAGAATAATATTTTATTTAATATTTAATAAATTGATGTATCTTCTCCATTGTTGAAACATCTGTTATTACATTTGTCTTCTTTTTTCCACTTGATAAGCCAAGTTTGTTACATTTTGCTACCATTTATATCCATTAAATCCAGTTGGTAAAAAATCACTTTGATCCTTTGTGCTGCATCTAAAAGTGGATTCTGCTTATATCTTATTTCTATAGTAGTTGTTTTGGTTCATTTACTAATATAGCTTTCTGATTTAATAGCAGTTTTTATTTGATTCTAAGGAAATAAAGATCTTCTCATAAATGATTTGCTAGAATTCATCAGAGTTAAACTAGCTTGGAAGAAGCTGTTTGGTATATGTTGATATTTTAGTTTAATATCTTCTTGCTGTAATGATAAACCATTAAGTCTGCACATTTTCCAGGCAAAGAGTTCCTCTGTGTAAACTGATAATTACTGGATTATGATCTGCTAAGTGAAAGGTGCATTTTCTACATTTATAAGGTTAGTAAGCAATGAGCAAGAAATCCAAAGCAAATCTATTCTTGGATACGTTTTATGAACAAAAAAATCATAAGCAAATTTCTTTTTTAAGGGATATTTGTATCTATGTGCATTTGAGGGACAGAATAGCAAAATATCATCTGAGATTTGGGGGGAATTTGGCCAAAGTCCTTTTAGATGATCTACATTTGTTGAAATATAAAGAAGGGATTCTGTTGCTATATGTAAGAATGAAACCTCTTCCACTGCAAACTCAAGAAGAAATTGAAAAAAAACCCCATAAGATTTTGTTTATGATAATTTAGAGCATAAATTGAAACAATTGTTATTTTCCCATGTTTGTCCTTAGAATGAAATTCTTTGTCTTGCATTTGTTTTTTTCCAGAGTCCATGGTAAGTTTCTCACATATATGAGTACTCCATGTAAGGCCACAGATTTTTAACATAAGTTGTATACCTTCTAATAAATTAATACTTTTTAATACAAATTTTTGAAGATATATAATTTATACATTATCAATAAAGGAGAATATTTGTAGCTTAGAATTGAAATGAAGGTCCTTAGTGCTTCCAGAACTTGTTTGCTTTCTTGAAGATGTTTCATTACCCAAACTAAATCACATCATTAGTGCTAGTGCTAGTAACATCACTAGCACTGACAATGTTACCTAGTTTATGTAATGAAGTGTCTGCAACGAAACAACAAGCTCAGAGAGCACCAAGGACCCCTCAGTTTGTACATAACCTTTTATTACTTTCAGAAAACCCTTTCCTTTCAAATACACTACTCAGTCCATTGATATTAGTTGAAAATACTTACATAACTCAAGTAGGGTGCGAAGGGATGCATGTGTGGTAGGTAAGGAAATGAAATGATAACCAAAATGAGTCGAGTAATAATTCTGTTTATATCTATCTGCCAATTTCCTTGACGTAAGAGGAAACAAGTTAGAATCAGACTAAATTTGTAAATGTTGCTAAAAACTGTTAGCAGCTGTCAATGTTTGCACTTCTATGGTTTTCTTCTTGCATCAGCAGAAANTGAATAATCCCCCCGAAGGAGATGCCTCAGGTGGAAGCTCCTCATCTTCTGAAAAGGCAATCTCGGGTGGTTCCTCCTCATAAGGAGATGAGTAACCACTCCCTGAGGACTGGGTCGGAGAGTCAGGCCCCCCGGTCGCCAGGCACTCCATGGGGGAGTCTCCTGAGAGATTGGACAAGTTAGTGGCTGTTGGTTCAGGCGGGCGTGAGCGCTGCGTCAGAGCCCTATCCACCACCTTAGTCAATAATGCCTCCAGACGCCCGTCCGAGAATATGTCCCCTATGTCAGGGCCCCTAGGTAAGGTGGGCGTTAGAGAAGCGACGGGCTCAGGGGTGACGTCCGAATTGGCGGCATGATCGGCTGAGGCGGAGGATAGAGTTGACGCCGCCGGCATGCCTGGAATGGACCATACTCCCTGACTAGGAGCCGGTGGACCCAGAGGTAGCTCCATCTCGCTGGCCACCATGCTATCCAAATTTATTTGGGCCTGCCTCTGTGCCCTGGAGAACTCCTTCTCCAGGGCCTGGTGCCTACGGCTGGCTTGCTTTTCCGCCAACTTGGAGGGCTTCTTACTTATGTGCTTGGTCTTGGCCTTGCACTTGCCTGCTGCCTTCTGGGTAGAAGGTGGATTGCAGCCGTAACCGGGAGGCAGAGGAGTCGTGCCTGGGGACTGAGGCAGCGAGGGTCGCTCCATCCCGTTTGAGCTATCTCAGAATCAAAGCCGAGATAAAAGCTCTGGCAGGCAAGTCGTTGGCGGAAGCGGTATCGGAGCAAGTGCGTGGACTGCCCCCCTGGTCACCCGACCAATGATTCTCTCTGGACTATGGTCACGGTAGTTGAGGCGGAGCCGAAGGCATGTTTGGAACCACTAGTTGGGCTCCTCCCGGAGGCCTTAGGTGACCAGGCGATGTGCACCAGAAAGGAAAAATGGAGCCACAGTACCAGGACGCCCCAGATGCCCCTGAGGCCTGGAATAATTTAAAAGCGCGATGGCGGCTACCGGGGTGAAGTGAACAGTGAACACCCACCAGGTTAAATCCTACCCAGAGCCCGTAATGCAATTTGCCTCGTGAGAATTTTGCTGGCAGGCCCGCTAGGCCTGAAAATACTTCTGACTAGCCTAAAATGGCCGCCCTCTGTTGAGCAAGTGAGGGAGTGTATTCCCCCCAACGCTGTTGAACAGATCTTCTATGCAGCCTTGTTCCAAGGCACCCCAAAAGGACAGATCACGACCCAGTAGGTTAATGAGGTGCCCAGGGAAAACGAAACAGCGCTAGCAGTCAATGAGCTAAGATAGAAAGGCTGAGGCAAGAAGAATTTGTCGCCAAATTGCATCCAAAATGGCGGCCGCAACTTTGGGGAGGCTCAAAAACGGGCCTCCAAGATCCCCAACCACTTGTTGTAGGTCCAGGGGGTGATGTAGGGCTCGGGAAATTCTGCTCCGGGCTGTATCCGCAGGACTGAATATTTTTGTAAAGTAAAGGCAACGGGTGAAAATGCGGCCAAAATGGCGGCCGCAACTTTGTGGGGGTTCGAAATAGAGTTCCGACACCCCCAACGCACTGTCAGAGGTCCTTGGAACTGAGTAAGTCCCAGAGGAGTCTCTAAAAGAATGCTAGCTGGAAGGGTTTTTATTTGTTGAATTTTTAAAAACGCCAAAAATGCGGCCAAAATGGCGGCCGCGACTTCTGGGAGGCTGAAAAAGGCCTCCGATAACCCTGACGATCTACCAGAGACCCTGTGGGACAAAAGAAGTCCCAAAAGGAAACTCTAATAGAACGCTAGCTGCAAGGAGGAAGTGAGGAATTTAGTTAGAAAACTTTCAAAAACGCCGAAAATGCGGCCAAAATGGCGGCCGCGAGTTTTCGATCGGCTGAAGGAACCTCGACAGGCCTGAAAGGGGCCTGAGAGGAGTCTGGTCTTGCCTTTTTCCCCCAAAGATCCCTGAGGGGAAAAACTGGGCAGGTGGAGGACAAGATCAGCAAGTGGTCTCTGCTGATCTTCAACCTCCCCCCCCCCACGTTGGTTATAAAATTTGGGAGGAATGAGGGCAAGGTGATTCCACCCCCCCTTCACCCCTCACCCCCCAAACAAGCTGTTATCAGCCTGAGGGAAGCTACACCAATCACTAATTAAATATCGAACTTTTAGAAATAGCCAATATGAGAATGAGACTTCACCAATGGTAGTTTTTTTGTCTAACCTGATCTAGCAGAGAGCCAAGCCAAAAGAGTCATCAAGAGCGGAGACCAAGTTAAGACTGGGTTACCAGTAGGAAGGGGCGTGACAAGTTTTGCATACTTGGTCTCAAGAGCAGGCAGACAAAGGAAACCCATTGGTGGAGTCTCCGTCTCCTGTACTGGAGAAAGGAGAAAACAAAAATAAATTCCTTGTACTTAATATAGAAACCAAAGCTTGGTCTCCTCCATAGGAGCTCCCCCAGTTATGTTAGTTCCATCATTTAGGGTTACTTCCCTTTCCCTTTGGGGGTGTTAAAAAAGGTCCATTGTTTGTTTAAAGCAAAGTAAGAGTCTTTCTCTCTCTCATTCTCTTTTTTAGTGTTACAGCAGTACATTTCATATTACCAGTGAGAAACACACCTGTATATGTACTCTAGTCAGACTTGCATATCTCAGAGATACCATAAGGTAGCCTGTTGCCACTATCAGGAGAGCAAAACATACTTAAGTGATTAATGGTTGGAATCACAGTACCTTTTGCACTAGGAAAAGAAGCTGCCGCCGCAGCATTGGACCGAGTCGTGCCTTTGCGGCCTCTGACCCGACGTAGATCTCGACCAGCTCCTTGGTTTACCGAGGGGCTGAGAGAGATGAAACGTCGGAAAAGACGCCTAGAGAGCAGTTGGAGGGCCAGCCGAACCGAATCCGATTGAGCACAGGTAAGGATACATCTTAGATCCTACCTTGTGGCGATGAGGGAGGCTAGGACTAACTACTATGCCTTACTCATTGCGTCATCAGATAATCGCCCGGCCGCCCTCTTCAGGGTGACCTGCTCTCTCCTTCAATTGGAGGGGGGGACCCCCTGGAGGGGAGGGCCGAGGATTTTGCGCAGTATCTGTATGACAAAGTCGCGCGGATCCGAGAAGGCTTAGACTCTGACTGGTTGGCCCAGGGGGAGGAGACGGGAGCAGGTCTTGAGACGGTTGTATGGGAGGAGTTTGACTCTGTTGCTCCTGAAGATGTGGACAGG
>NW_015390621.1:30448-38275 GCF_001527695.2 Protobothrops mucrosquamatus | reverse complement strand
CGTCGCTCCCACGTAACACCGCTGCTGCGCGAGCTGCACTGGTTACCAGTGGCCTTCCGGGTACGCTTTAAGGTGTTAGTTACCACCTTTAAAGCGCTCCATGGCATCGGACCTGGATATCTCCGAGACCGCCTTCTGCCACAGATTCCCTCTCACAGACCGGTACGCTCCCACAGAGCGGGCCTCCTCAGGGTGCCGTTGGCCAAGCAATGTCGGCTGGCAACCCCCAGGGGGAGGGCCTTCTCTGTGGGTGCCCCCACCCTCTGGAACGAACTACCCCCCGAGATCCGGATGATTCTGGATCTCCTAGCTTTCCGCCGCGCCCTCAAGACATGGCTTTTTCAGCAAGCGGGTCTGGCCTAGGGAGAATTTTAAATAGGGACAATTTTAATTATTATTTTAACATGACACAGCGGTAAATATTTGTTTTTAATTGGTTTTTATTGGGGATAATGCTTTGTACTGTTTTAATATGCTGTGAGCCGCCCTGAGTCCTGTGGGGAGAAGGGCGGCATATAAGTCTAATAAATGAATGAAATGAAATGAATGAATGAAATGCTATATGAGTATTAATTTCCACATTAATGCTGCATATAACAACTCTTCTGCAATGGATTGATTTCTCCCCCTCCCCCATTTTTCTGCAAGCATGACTAAAACCTGAATGCATGCTGACGTAAAAGGCAATCCACTTCATTTGTGTATTGATTTTGTCATTTTGACTAGTGAAATGACAAAACCCCTGCCTTTATGCAGTATGAGTATGGCATACTACCGGTAGTTATAAGTCATTTAAAGGCCAAGTACTGGGAAACGTAGCACTTCTGCATTTTTAGAGGCATATTATAATTTGAAGAAATAAATTTTCTTGAAAAATAAAATAAAAGGCAATGTTTGCAGCTCCCTTTTTATGTGAATGCTATGTTTCATACTAGCAACTGAGTTTTCTTTTTTGGAAAAAAGAGACTCTTTACCATCTTCAAAAAGAAAACATTTCTTACACACTGTTCAGTGATGTAATCAAAGTGCAGGAGACATATAGCATTTTATTGACTTAAAAGAAAAGAAAACCTTAGAAATTTTAATGCATTCTCTTCAAAGAATTCACTTAAACATCTCCATAGTATTAACTAAATGTATTTCAATCTGTTCTGCTTATCTTTGGTAATTGGTTTATTAAGAACTTCCTGTGTTGATCTATAAGTTTGGTGAACTGTCTTGTGTTTAAATATTTTTCAGTTTGTTCTGGATTTGGTATCTGTTTGTTGTATAATAATAGAATAATATTTTATTTAATATTTAATAAATTGATTTATCTTCTCCATTGTTGAAACATCTGTTATCATCTCTAATAATGTTATTACATTTGTCTTCTTTTTTCCACTTGATAAGCCAAGTTTGTTACATTTTTCATGGTATTTCTGTCTAGCAAAATTCATCTTATAGCTACCATTTATATTCATTAAATCCAGTTGGTAAAAAATCACTTTGATCCTTTGTGCTGCATCCAAAAGTGGATTCTGCTTATATCTTATTTCTATAGTAGTTGTTTTGGTTCATTTACTAATATAGCTTTCTGATTTAATAGCAGTTTTTTATTTGATGCTAAGGAAATAAAGATCTTCTCATAAATGATTTGCTAGAATTCATCAGAGTTAAACTAGCTTGAAAGAAGCTCTTTGGTATATGTTGATATTTTAGTTTAATATCTTCTTGCTGTAATGATAAACCATTAAGTCTGCACATTTTCCAGGCAAAGCGTTCCTCTGTGTAAACTGACAATTACTGGATTATGATCTGCTAAGTGAAAGGTGCATTTTCTACATTTATAAGGTTAGTAAGCAATGAGCAAGAAATCCAAAGCAAGTCTATTCTTGGATAAGTTTTATGAACAAAAAAATCATAAGCAAATTTCTTTTTTAAGGGATATTTGTATCTATGTGCATTTGAGGGACAGAATAGCAAAATATCATCTGAGATTTGGGGGGAATTTGGCCAAAGTCCTTTTAGATGATCTACATTTGTTGAAATATAAAGAAGGGATTCTGTTGCTATTTGTAAGAATGAAACCTCTTCCACTGCAAAATCAAGAAGAAATTGAAAAAAAAAACCCATAAGATTTTGTTTATGATAATTTAGAGCATAAATTGAAACAATTGTTATTTTCCCATGTTTGTCCTTAGAATGAAATTCTTTGTTTTGCATTTGTTTTTTTCCAGAGTCCATGGTAAGTTTCTCACATATATGAGTACTCCATGTAAGGCCACAGATTTTTAACATAAGTTGTATACCTTCTAATATCTTTTTCAACAAGCGGGTCTGGCCTAGGGATTTTTAGCGGGGTTTTTTAAGGGTATTTTAAGGATAATTTTAATGATCGGCCTTCTTAAATATTTCCTTTTAATTCGGTTTTTAATATAGATATCATTGTATTTGTATTGTGGTTTTTATGAGGCTGTTAGCCGCCCTGAGTCCCATGAGGAGAAGGGCGGGGTACAAANGGATGCATGTGTGGTAGGTAAGGAAATGAAATGATAACCAAAATGAGTCGAGTAATAATTCTGTTTATATCTATCTGCCAATTTCCTTGACGTAAGAGGAAACAAGTTAGAATCAGACTAAATTTGTAAATGTTGCTAAAAACTGTTAGCAGCTGTCAATGTTTGCACTTCTATGGTTTTCTTCTTGCATCAGCAGAAAATTGTACCAGACGTGAGCTTCGTGGCCATCATTGCTGATCCCTATTATGCTTCCATTGCCCCTGTAAGACAACTTTAACTGTAAATACTATTTGTCATTCTTCAAGATTCTATTTTCTTTCCAGAGTATATACTTCCAAGTAGAAATTTGATGCATTCTTTTCTGCATTATAGATAATTGAAATGCCTTAGTATGAATGATAAAATCTCATTCACTGCTGATTCACATATTATTGAGGTTCTGCTTTCTATTTCTGTGACATGTTGAAATGCTTTCAGATGTGCAGCTTTTAATCCTTTATCATCATTGCTGTTTTGCTGTGAGTTACAGCCAGAATAGCAGCTAACGTTCTACAGTAGCTGAGATGTTGCACTTTTTTCATACGTACATCTCACTCTGATCAGTCCACCCTAGTATCACATGAGTAACTGTAGACAGCTTGAAGCCTTCTGTTTGGTTTGGAGTCCAGCTGCTATCAACCTCTAGCCTTCATAGCCAGGGGCTAACAATTACAGGAAGCATAGTCCAACCATCTGGAGGAGGATATTTTTCATACATTCACAGACCTCATTGGACACACAACTTAGACTATTATAAAACCCAATAATTTACAATAATACAATATTAAATGCAGTTATATTAATTAGGTTTAATTAATATAATTAATTCTTCAGGAGCATATCCTTTTGAAAGTCTGGATAGAACTTCTCTCTCCTGTCTAATTTCGTAGTTTTTTTTCCCTTACATGTCACCCAATTGTTTCACAGGTTGTGGCTTTCTGCCCTTTCTTGGGTATAGATTTTGATAATAGATAGTTTAGATTAGAAATGTATCTTGCACAGCAGGGTGAGCAGCTCTTTTCAGTTAATTCCCACCTAGCTCCTTGCTTCCCTATCCTCTCATATTTTATTCTCCTAACACTGTATCGTTGTTTTCTTTTTCATTGTTTATTCTATTGTTTCATTACTTTACTACTGTTAGGATTACACTTCTTTTCATTTCTCAAGTACTCTACCACAGTAGTAGAATAGCCCCATAGGCGGCAAATAATTTTAACACATAAATAAAATTCATCTTGGATTTGTATGTGGCTGGTCATTTTATTCAGTTTTGATGTCTTCATTAGTACAGGTAGAAGTATTTTGTTCCTGGAAGTACTACAGAATAGTAGAGTAAGAGAAGTTATAAAGAGTAAGGAACTTTTTCTACCTGCTGCATACCCCTGAGGAGTTTTGAAAGCTCCAGTGGATGATTTAAGCTCCTGTTTAAGTGTGGTAATCTGCACATATTTGTAGAAATCCAACATTCACATATCTTTAATTTGTATTGTGAGTTGTTTCTCAGCATATGTTATTCAGATAGAAATGGATAGAAAACATAAACCCAGCTTTCGATAATAAGATATTCTCCAAATGTGTTGAACTAAAAATTCTTGAATTCCTTTGGCCAGGCTGGTTGCCAAATCCGGAAGTATCATCCAACATAATGCTGGAAATGCCAGGCAAAAGTAACCGTAGTACTTGCAATGTATTCTGCCATGAATTGGGTTTCACGTAAGGTAAATACTCAAGAATACATTTATAAAAGCTATATTTCTGGATATAAATGAGAATAAGAGACAGCTATTGTGTAATATTTATATGTGCAGAAAAAATAGCTGAAATGCAATGATTAAGATTAAAAGAAGCAGGGAAAATGCAAAAAGATTTTAATGGAATTTTAAAAAATATTCTAGAAGATGAAAAGGGTTAAACAAGGAGTCTTCCGCAGACTGGGATCAAAAATAAAATGATTAAATTGTTTGGGATGAAACTGAAGTCATGTAACACTGGAAGAAATAGTTTAGTAATTTTTATGGCAGTGGTGATGCTAGATACAGGTCAGGAAGCCATAGTACATACAGATCATGGTGAAAACAGTTTTAAATTAAAGTCTTCCGTTTTTTTCTCCTAAGCACAGCTCCTAGCACACCAGGCAAACAGTGCATTCCTTTGGATGTGAATTCCCCATTGTGTGCCTACATGCTCTCTTTTAACACTTTGTTCTCCAATGAATGTAAATACAGACATCATTCTCTGCTTGCTAATTATCCCAGCACTGGGATGAGTATTCCAAAGATTGAGGGAGTGGAGGAAAAAGGGCTATAAGTAGCGATTTACCCTTTTCTCTGCTTCCTTGGGAGCTGAGTTCTGGAAACATTCTCCACTGTTTGGGATCATATTCCCCCAGATACTGTAAAGGAATGGAAACCTGAAGTAGTAGTAGTAGTAGTAGTAGTAGTAGTAGTAGTAGTAGTAGTAGTAGTAGTAGTAACAACAACAATAACAATAAAAAAGTTGGAAGGGACCTTGGAGGTCATCTAGTCCAACCCCCTGCTCAGGCAGGAAACCTTATACCATTTCAGACAAATGGCTGTAAACATGTAAACACAGTTGCAATCAAGGAACTTTTCACTCTGTTGACCGCTTCACTTAATGAGATTTGCCTGTCTCAATTATGCTCATTAAATGAGGACTACTGTTATGTGGAGATTGCATTTCTGCCTGGCGTTTAGAAGAATATTTTTATTGTTCCCTTGTACAAAGGAAAAGTTACAAGAGTGAAAGCAAAAACTTAGAAGATTAGTTCGTTATGTGTGCCTGGGAAGATGTTCTCAAAATTCTGATTGAAAGCGTATAAAACATAGTAGAAAGCAAAATTTGGGAAGTGCAATATGACTTTATGTTAGGTAGGGTAGGTATTGGACAAAAATTCACTTCTCAGCAGGTTATGGGGAAATATATGAATGTGAGAAAATTTACTTCACTTTTGTTAATTTAGAGAAAGTATATATGCTGGGCTCCAGTTGCAGGATATTTTGCCCACATACAGAATTGAAGTTTAATTACTGAATGTGATGAGAGTACTATATAGTGGAAATAAAATATGTGTAAAAATAAATGCATTTTTAATGAATGTCCAACATTGAGCTGGGAATAAGATTAGGATATGTAATGTTTCCTTGGTTGTTTAATGTATTTATGCATTTATGGATGAATACAAAAATCATGCTTATGCGCTCCAATCTGTAATTTTAGAGAGATATTAGGGCATTCCATTTGAATCTAGACTATGCCTAGATAGAGCAGGAACCATTAAAACCACTAGACAGGTATATTGTTTGCTTTACAATGATAGCCATTGTTAAGTACAGATTTAAACAAATTTCTTAGTCATTCGGATCAGTTTTATTTACAACTCTTTAAGACTGAGGTGGTTTGTTTTTGTTTTTTTAAAATGTAATCAAATTCTGTCATGTAGTATGTAACATGTGCAACATTGAGATTGACATCCTTAATTTAATTAATTAATATTATTTTTATATATGTGATGTGTTTAATAGTCTGAGCATTGACCATAATTGTCTATCTGTCCATCATCCATACATCCATACATCCATACATCCATACATCCATTCATCCTTGTGGTGTTAGAGATGTATTGGACAGAGACATGAATTTGTGTGTAGATAATGCTGTTATTGACTGAAAACAAAATGATTTATAGTAGATATTAAACTGTATGATGCAACAAGAATATGGATCTGGAAATTAATGTATTGAAGACTGAGATAATTATGCTTGACAAGGAAAATGGAGTGAATGATTGCAAATTATATATAGACAGCAAAAAACTAGAGCAAATAGATGAATCTGTGTCTCTTGGTAGACCAGTAAGAATTTTAAACTGTGTAAATGTTGATAGAAAGATAATAAATAACATGTGGTCTTTTATGAAGAATGACTATTTCTTGAAAGAAAATAATACGTTGTATATAAGAATGTGCTCCTGCCCATTTTATTATATAAAGTTGAGTATGTCATGATAAAAAAAAATTGAATGCAGTCGGAATGGGATACTTAAGAATTTGCACAGTATAACAAGAGATAAGTTCAAGAATGAATGGGAAATGAATGTACACTGAATTCAAAAATAAGTTACCGATATGAAGGAAATACATTGAGGTAGTTTGGCCATAGGGAAGAATGCACAGGGATCAGGTTTGCTATCACTAAGTAATACAGTTGCAAAGCACAATGTCACATTACAGCATCTCTTAGTGACAACAATCTTGGGCAGTTTTTAGTTGACATCATAGCCCCAAGATGTATGAGTTGTTAAGCTGGAAGAGATGGGAGTCCCAGGTAAGGAGCGTGCTATAGGGGGTTCTGGAGGTCAGGAAGAGGAGTGGTGGACCTGGGATGGCCAGCATAGGTCTTGTGGGAGACCAGAGAATGGCTGACATAAGCTGCCCGTGAGTCATGGGAGGCTGGTGGAATAGGCATGTGGAGAGGGGTATATACCCCTCTCCACATGCCTATTCCACCAGCCTGGAGAAAAAGCAGGAATGATTTGCTGGAGTCTTCCCTATGAGTTTGCTTTTGGGAAGCCAGCAGGGAAGATTGCAAATGGTGGTTATTTGACTGTAATTTTCTGCAAAGTTGTAATTATGTACTGGGCACCTCAGCACACATATCGTGATTGTGTGGTTGCTGAAAATTCAAGGACCAATCATATGTCCATTTTTTAACACCATTGTAACTTTGATCAGTCACTGAATGAATGGACATAAGCCAAGAGCTGCTTATACATAAACAAAGAGGTAATAATGGTTGAGAGAAAGGAGAAGGCTGAGAAAATTATAGCTGAAAAGAGTTGACAAGGGAAGTGGAAAGTTAATTAACAGAAGGGAATATGTGAATTGGTAGAGACATGGTAGCAAGAATGGTTTGCTTCAGAAAGGAATAAAGAGGCATAGTAAGTGGTGATTTAGCTATATTTCTTATTCTTTTTTTTTTTTTTCCAAATATAAATTTTTATTATTTTCATCATAAAAAAGAACACATCACAAGTACATCACAATGCTATAATAAAAGCCCCACCCCCCTCCCCCCACCCCCCGGACTTCCCAAACCTAATCCCAGGATACTATTCAACTAAAAGTAAACTACTATTAATATCCCTAACTCCACAAAATATTATTCTACATAAGTAGGTGAAATATGTAAAAAAAAGAAACAAGTTATCTAAAAGCCTAAATTATATTCCACCATTCTATGCTTTTTTTGAATATAAACAATCCATCTT
>NW_015390621.1:7218-29057 GCF_001527695.2 Protobothrops mucrosquamatus | reverse complement strand
TATAATTATTTGGGCAGTCTGTTTTTGATATATCGCCTTTATGGCTGTTTTAAATTGATCTCCAAAGTTCATATAATCCAACATTTTGTTTAAAAACTGCCATTCCAATTTATCAAAGGCCTTCTCCGCATCAAGAAAGATAAAAGCCGAAGATATTTGATTATTCTTGTCCAAATATTCCAGTAGATTTACAATTTGCTCTTATTCTTTTTCATATCATTCTAATTTCTTTGTTATTACAGTATTTCCCTTTTGTGCTTTTTATAGTATTTCGTACCCCAAAATAGAATACCGGTCATAAGAATAGTGTGAATATATGTACTCCCAATCTTTTAGTATAATGTTAAATTTGAGATTCTGAAAATACATATGGCCACTTTTACAAAAGGTAATGTGGATATGGCCAGTTAGAAAACATTTATTAACCAGAATGGTTGCTTTCTAACATTGCCTCTTGTCCTCCAAAACCCCATTCAGTTGTGGCTTCTTCAGTGACTCCAGATTAAACAAACCCATTTACCATTTATCAGATTAAATATCTCCCAGGATTGTTTGAGGATAAAGATAAGTGCAATATACATTATTTAGAAAGAAATAAGTATACAAATTAAATAAAAATCGACAAACCCACATTCCATTGAAAGGATTTTCTTTGTTTTTCAGGGAGCTTTTATTTAAACCCTTTACATGCCTCATGCTTAGCTTAATTTGTTTTATGATAAATTATTTTCTTCTATGTTGTTTTTAATATGCTAAGCCAATCCTGATTTCATAACTATATTATTAATCAAAATATGAATATAAGTTACATTGTTTCTCTTCTATATTAGATGGCATATTTAATACAATTAAGATAAATTAATTAAAGTGCTGCCATCCTTTGCAAATTAGGGGACACAATGTTATAGGCCTAAGTAGTAAAATCTTTTTGGAAACATGGAAAGTAAATGAAGGCTCTATAATTGTCGTTAGACTAGTTTTATCATATTTTTAAATATCGTATTTATGACTTAATGGAAACTATTATTCTCTCTACAAAAGTATACATTTTGTTGATAATTATTTTCTAAAACGTTATCAACATGTATAATCAGCACGATTCATTGTTGTCATTATTAATGGGCCTGTAAAATTTGTATGGAATGAGTTATCAACAATATCAAAAGATAAGTAATTAATTGAACATAATGCATCTAGCTAGCTAGCTACAAAAGATCAGTTCCATAAAACACATTTCAGTTCCTAATTTATTAAACATATTATAAATATTTATTTTCTTAAAACTAAAACTAATGCATCATTTCTGTCTTGCAGAAATACTACAGATTTAAGACTTCCTAGCTGATACTGAAAACATAGTATATATATTATTTTAAAGTTGCTTTATTTTCATGCTTTCTCATGGCGAGTCTTCAAGGCTTCACCCAGTGAAGTAAGTAAGCAGTAAATTTCCTCAAATAGATAAAAACACATTTGGGCAAAGAACATGCAGTGCAGTCTTAGCTTCACTGCCAAGCTAGGACTAGACAGATTTTCCTCAATTATTTCTCTAATATAGACTCTTTACTTTCAGAAAAAGTTTAGGCAAAGAAA
The DNA here is from genome assembly GCF_001527695.2 of Protobothrops mucrosquamatus. Classification (NCBI taxonomy): domain Eukaryota; kingdom Metazoa; phylum Chordata; class Lepidosauria; order Squamata; family Viperidae; genus Protobothrops; species Protobothrops mucrosquamatus. The sequence goes on along the minus strand of NW_015390621.1, from coordinate 27,464 downwards.
CCAATGCTGTGGTTTGTACACCTAAAATTACTCATCCTTTAAAAGATCCTCAGCGTCTGCTTGAGCAAATTTTTGGTACTGGATTTATTATCAATGCGGAGTTAAGCTCCTAAGAACAATATGTGGGTATGGGTTAAGGATACCTTGTCTTGGTTGGTCAATGCCATGTGAGAAGCATGGATTGAAAGCATGCCAAATGTTCTGTAGGTGTTTTCATCCAACTTAAATGAGATGTTGGCGGTATTTCCTCTGCTGAGCTCCATGCTGATTCGTGACTTAGTAGAATTTTGATAATATAGTAGTTAATTTTTTTTGCAAATATGAAAAAGAAAAAGAGATTAAGAAATAGCCCAAGTGATAATATGTCTTTGAAACTGTAAATGTTTCCAAGGCAACCCAAAATTGACAAGTACATGAAAATGTAGTACATTGGACTCCCTTGAAATGGCTAACAAGTATGCTGTTTAGAGTTAAATTTGCTCCTAATCAGTAAGGCGACTACTCTGATAAGGCTACATTGAATACAACTACATTCCAGACAGAAATTATTGCAGGCGTTGTCAAATTTGGATATCAATGTGGATGATTCACATTCTTTATATGTGATTATGGAATCTTTATGCCCTACTGAAATGAAGCAAAATAAATAAATAAAGACTGTTGGCTATCCTAAGTCCATTCTGATATATCTGATACTCTCAGCCTCAGGTTAGACAAGTGAAAACACTGGTTCCTCAAATTGCACTAAAGCTTAAATCAGGCCTTGACAGCATCAAACTATTTGTGTCAATATATGAATAAACAGTTCACTACCTCCCCTTGACAGGAACAGAGATGTTTTTCTTGGTCTATGTCAGGGGTGGCAAACTGCCGGCCCATGGGCCAGTTTCATCATACTGAAGCCGTGCTCACCCCATTGCCGGCAATGCAAAAAGAGTCGTAATACGTTGCGACAGATCACGTGATGTGGCGAGTTTGACACCCGTGGTCTATGTTTACAAAGGTTGTCCTCAGAAAAGGAAATTTAGTCCAAGCATCTTCTAGAGCAGACATGTCGAAGACAAGGCCCGCGGGCCGGATCCGGCCCAGGGAGGGCCCAGATTTCGCCCCCTGGGGCTGTCCCAGAAATGGCAAGGGACCAGCCTCCGCGGCCCCAGCCCTGCCCCCCCAACCCAACTGGGCGCCCTGGCGCATGCACAGGAAACGGCAAGTGCTCAAGGGCTGATGGTGTGCAGCAGCAGCTGCAGCTCATTTGCCTCAGCCCGCCCCGCCCCTCCCAGCTTAACCCTATCATGCCCAGCCATGCCTCACTTTGCCAGGCTTCTCCTTGTGTGGCTCTGCTTTGCCACACTGCGCCACACCTTTCCTTGCTTGGGCCATGGCGTTCTGTAAGCCTAGCACACTAGGGCACGCCCAGCCTGTGGCATGAAAGGCATAGAGATGTGAGTGCGTGGTGGCACAAGCCGAGCATCGGCCAGCTCCCAATCGCCTTCTCCGCCACATGGTAGTGCCGGAGAGGGGAACACAGCAGTCATGCAGAGCCGCAGCCTGGAACTGCCTGCAGCTGGCAACGTGAAACTCTGTGGTGGCTGGAGAGAAAGGGTGAGAAGAAGGAGAAAGCAGGAAGGGTTTCTGTGTGTGTGTGTGTGTGTGTGTGTATGAGAGAGAGAGAGAGAGAGACAGAGAGAGAGAGAGGAGGGGGGAAGAGGAGGAAGCCGAGGTGTTACAAAAAAGGAGAGCTTCCCCCGTTATTCTACCCCTTTTTCTTTTAACCTCCTGCTCCATTCAGGTGCAGCTGGAGGAAAAGGATGAGAAAGCAGGAAGGGTTTCTCTCTCTCTCTCTCTCTCTCTCTCTCTCTCTCTCTCTCTCTCTCTTACAAACTTACAAAAAACTTACAAAAAAGGGGATCTCTCTCTCTGTCTCTCACACACATACATACATGTGCTGCGTGGGGAAGGTGGTGTGCAGGCAGGCGAGAGCAAACTCACAGATTGGCTTGTGGTCTATTCTTGCCTCCTCCCCTCCCTAAAATCCAGGCAATAATAGAACTCTTTGGATTGAATGGGAAGTTAAGAGGAATTGGTGTGAGTTGAAATTAAAAAGCCAAGTCAACTCCCCCACAATTATTTTGTCGGAGATGTGGAAAGTGTTTCTTGCTCCTACTTCCCTTCCTCTGCTCTTTTATAATTTAATCCAGCCTTGCCCAAACTAATATCTTTTGGGTGTCATGGACCACAGTTCCCATCATCCTGTGGCTATGCTGGGTAGAAATGCAATGCCTTATTTTCTCTGTAGTATGCGCCTAGGAGGCAGTAGGTCTGTAGGATTTAGATGTATGTAAACATTTGTTTCTTCTGCCTAATTTATTAAATCAACATCTAATTTGAAATTAAAAGTTTCTGAGAAATCCAGGGTGGTTTACAAGAAAACTCTCAAAGACAACTATTGTAAAGCATCACTAGCACTGCTTAAAACAATATTAAAAGTATGTATTGTAAGAAAGAAAAATATTAGTAGTAATTTACTTAGTGCTGTTTGACCATAAAATGTGTTGTTATTCTACATATGCCTGGCTGAACAGTGTGTTTGGAGTTGCCTCTGAAAGGGTGAGGGATGCACTGTTCATATTTTCCTTGGGAGAAAGTTCTATAATTGGGGTGCTGTCTCTGAGAAGGCTCTTCTCATGGCCACTGTTCTATAAACCAAACCAGGGGGACCATCTGGTCTAAATGGATGGTAATCATAGATGATTAGGGAGCTGGAGGCTAAAACATATGACAAATGTTTGTGGGTATGTCTAGCTTAGTGAAAAGGACTAGGGTTGGTGACATGATAGCAGTGTTCCAATATTTGATGGGCTGCCACAGAGAAGAAGGGGTCAACCTATTTTTCAAAGCATCAGAAGGCAATAATAGATGGAAACTAATCAAGAAGAAAACCAGCCTAGAACTAAGGACTTGTGAAAACAACTAACCAGTGAAAAGGCTTGCCTTCAGAAGTTGTGGCTGCTTCATCACTGGAGGCTTTTAAGTAAAGATTGGATATTCCATTGTTTGGAATGGTATAGGTCAGGATTGGTGAACCTTTTAGAGACTGAGTGCCCAAACCGCAGCCCAAAACCCACTTATTTATCGCAAAGTGCCAGGGCTGCATCAACATTGTGGTGCCCTCAGGGGGGGGCATGGGGGCATGGCCCACTGGGTGGGCATGGCTGCGGTTGTCGCGGCAGACTGGGTAGGCGTGGCTGGGGTGGGCATGGCCACCTCGATGTTGCTCATGGGGGGACGCCTGTGGGGGCCGGGTATGGTTGGGGGAGATCCAGGGGGTCTCCGGCAGGTGGGGCGGTGGGCAGGAGGCCCAGCATAGGGGGAGAGGCACGCAATCCTAGGTGGGACTGGGGGGTCATGGCGCCGATGGGAATCTGGCTTTCCCTGCTTGGGGTGGCCTTTGGCTTGCTGGGTGTGGGCGTGTTCTACCACCTCTACTCAAGTTTGCTAGCTGGCTGCTTTGCCTCCTTTGTGCCTGGTGGAGCTGCCGCTTTGGGCAGTGGTGGCGGCCTAATGGACCTGCGCAAGCTGCTGGCAGTGGTAGCGTGCGTGCCCACAGAGAGGGCTCTGAGTGCCGCCTCTGGCACGCGTGCCATAGGTTCGCCACCACTGGTATAGGTCCCCTGCTTGAGCAGGGGCTTGGACTAAATTTTATTTATTTATTTATTTATTTATATTTATATTTATATCCCGCCCTTCTCCTTGCGGACTCAGGGCGGCTAACAACCAGATAAAATACAAAATATCAAACTACAGATTAAAACTTAATTAAAAGGCAAATATTAATAATTGGTCTAATTAAAATTATTTTAAAACCCCCTCTAAAAATTTTCCCCTAGGCCAGTCCCGCAAGNCTGAGGAGACCCACTCTGTGGGAGCGTACAGGTCGATGGGGGGTAATCTGCGGCAGGAGGCGGTCTCGAAGATATCCAGGTCCGATGCCATGGAGCGCTTTAAAGATGATAGTCAGCACCTTGAAGCGCACCCGGAAGGCCACCGGCAGCCAATGCAGCTCGCGCAGCAGCGGTGTTACATGGGAGCGACGAGTCCCTCCCAACACCGCCCGCGCGGCCGCATTTTGGACTAGCTGGAGTCTCCGGGTGCTCCTCAAGGGGAGCCCCATGTACAGAGCATTGCAGTAGTCCAGGCGGGAGGTGACAAGGGCATGAGTGACTGTGCGCAAGGCGTCCCGGTCCAGAAAAGGTCGCAACTGGTGAATCAGGCGTACCTGATAGAACGCCCCCCTGGTCACGGCCACCAACTGGTCATCCAGTGTCAGCCGTGGATCCAGGAGGACACCCAGATTGCGTACCCTCTCCGAGGGAGCCAGAGTTTCGCCCCCTATAGTCAGCGATGGAATCAGCTGACTATGCCGAGGCGCTGGTAGCCACAGCCACTCGGTCTTGGAAGGGTCTCTTCCAACTCTTTTTCTTTGAGAGAAGTGTTGCCAACCTCTCCCCCTCCCCTCGTCCCTTCCTGGGCACAGAGAGAAGGAGGGAGGGAGGGAGGGAGGGAGAGAGGGAAGGAAGGAAGGAAGGAAGGAAGGAAGGAAGAAAGGAAGGAAGGAAGGGAAACAGGAAGAAAGGGAAGGAAGGAGATGGGAATGAAAAGGAGGGAGGCAGGGAAGGAGGGGAGGGAGGAAGGAAGGAAAGGAGGAAAGAAGGAAGGAAAGAAAGAAAGAGAAAGAAAGAGAGGAAAGGAAGGAAGGAAAGAAGGAAGGAGATTGGAATAAGAAGGAGGGAGGGAGGGTCTGAGGGAAGTCCTGCCTTAGCACTTGGCCACCAGCAGCCCTGTTGCCTTTTCGCCATCCCCTAGTGGTCTCCCATCCTATTGCTGAGGCTGCTTTGGTTACAAAGCCAGGTCTCCTCGCATGGAGAGGGAGTGGGCTTCCCTTTGACCCATGCACTTTGTCCTCCTGCATCCACCATGAGCAACCTGGCAAGAAGAGGGAGCACAGCAGCAGCCTTGAAGAGGAGGTAAGCGCAGGTGGGCGCTTTCCTTGGGGAAGTGCAGCTAGGCTAGGCAAGGCTGTGGGGTCCTGGTGCTGTGGGAGCTCAAGGGCCGGGCTGGGCGCTTGACCTCTGCTGTCCAAGGCTCTGGGCAGTCCGTGCCACCGTCCAGGGGCCCCGTGCACAGCCTGAGGCTCCTCCAGTGGACCATGCCCCAGCGCTCGCCCCGGTTCCACCCCACCTTCTGCCGGAAACCCTCGGATCCGCCCCAGGCCCGCACAGGTGCCCCCGACGTGAGTGACGTCGAGCTGGCCACGCCCCACCCAGTAGGTCACACCCATGCCGGCCACACCCACCCGGCCCCCCAATGGCAACCACAATGCTGATGAGGCCCTCAATGAAATTGAATTTGACACCCCTGTTCTAGAGCTATGTCATTTGAAGGAAATGGTCCTTTTAGTTTAAAAGAACACTACTATACTAGATAAGGAATATCTGCACATAGTATACCACATAGGTTTGGATATTTTATATAATTTTTATGGCTTGCTAAATCATGCTCCTGGATGCTGGGAAATTCCTTGTCAGCTGCCGCTTGATTATTTTGCCTCCTCTCAGCAGAATAAACAAAATAAATTCTTTCCAAATGGAGAAAAATTGTTACCAAATGGAGAGTTGCTAACACTACTAAACAAAAGATATTATGCAGTTATTGCAATGTGCTCTCCTTAATGGATTTCAATCACAAGGAAAAAGGATGAAATAAGTAGTGGAAAAACACAGGAGGATTAAAAATGGAAAACATCATTTGGAGCATTGCATTAAATTCCATTAATGAGTCAGTGGGTCTGCACATAAAAGCCTTGTCTAGAAGCACTCTTTCTTACAGGAACTATTAAGAAGATTTCTTCAATTACAAAAGAGTGATTGGTAGATGTGCTGAAAGGCTTTCTGCTAAAAGATCTTTCACTGGTTTTAAGCATAATAGGTAGTCCTTGTTTACTGATCATAACTGAGACGGGCAACTTGTTTGTTAAGTGCAATAGTCACTAAGTGAAACTGTGTTTATAATCTTCCTTCAACTTTCCTTTGCTTTACAGACCTGCAAAGGTTACAGAGGCAAGGAGTGATTAACAAAAGTGACTTTTTCATCATTGTTGTAACTGTGAATGGTCACTGTATAAGGCAGTTGCTAAGCAAGGACTACCTATATTCAGAACATTTCAGTAGACCAGTGGTGGCGAACCTATGGCACAGGTGCCAGAGGCGGCACTCAGAGCCCTCTCTGTGGCATGCGCACCGTCGCCCCAGTCCTAGGCCTTCAGCTGGGTTTTATACAACCTATTCACTTTAGGTCTCTGCCGCCGTGTACAAAAAAAAAGGTTCAATCAATCAGTCAATTTCAACTTCTCGCGGGAGAAAAAAAAGATCTTGCAAAGTTGGAATTGATTGATTGAACTTTTTAGTCCCACCCAGTCTGCTGTACCACCGCAGCCACGCCCACCCAATGGGCCACACCCACCCGGCACCCGAGACGCATGTGGGTTTTGGGTTGCAGTTTGGGCACTCGGTCTCTAAAAGGTTCACCATCACTGCAGTAGACAATAGTATGTTCTAATACTGGCATGAATAAAGGAATGTATAGATAATAAGGTAAATACAGTTATTAGGACCAGTGTCAGGCTTCCATTGATCAGCTAGTAAAAAAACTGCTGAGATTTCCAAGGACGCAAAAGATTTATTGTAATGTCTTTATGAAAGAATTCTGTTGACTGTTGTCTATAAAATGCAAGTTCTACTTATAAAATCAAGGTTCACCTCTTTTTCCTATCCGTGCAGTATAACAGACTAGAATCCATTCATTTGGGGGCAAGTGATGAATGCAGTTTTCAGTAACAGAAGCTGTTACTTGTTGCTTGTTCCTATGCAAGAATTGTTTTTTTTTATAGCTGACCACTCCTCAATCATTATTTGAAAAACAAAAACAAACTTGAGTCTGATCTTGCACGAGCACAATACCTCTCTGCTACTTGTTAAATCAGTCCAATTTATGTGTGCCTGAAAAAAAAAAGATGTGGCTGCTTTAAGATCTTGACTCAAAAGCTATGCGTCCAAGCATTCATGTCTTCTTTTTTAGATTTGCACAGAAACCTGGAAAAAAAAAATCAGCCTTCTTTAGTGATGCCTTACATAATTAGCCAATATAGAGTGAAAACCACAGGGATTCCCAATAGTTATGCTTATTGCTAGTCAGGGCAAGAAACATAATCTTGAAAACAGTAAACTTCCCTTATTTATAGTGAGTCATTTAAGATGGAATCTCTTTGTAGCATGTTTTCCTGTATTTCTTATATCTGGGCTCTGTTGTCTCTTCTCACATAATCTGAATTTCGCCTTCCCATAGTCTCTCACAAGAAAATAGCGTTTACTTAAAATCATTTCGTATGTGTGTATAGGTTATCTGTAGCACAACTTTGTTATTTATTAGTGTATTTATTTATTCATTTGGTTAACATCCCACCATTCCTCTGGGAACTCAGGGTAGCAAATCACTTCTTCAGTCATTCCCCATAACAATACCCTTGCATTGTATATTGTATAGATTGAGTTGAGAGATATTGAATGTAGAGTAGAACATTTTAAAAGCATATAAGTTTTAATCTTAATATTTTCCTTCTCCATTTTGTTAGGACCACCGCTTTAATGACAAGATTGACAAACTGACAGGATACAAGACCAAGTCATTGCTCTGCATGCCTATAAGAAACAGCGAGGGCGAAATCATTGGAGTTGCACAAGTGATAAATAAAACTCCTGGAGGTATTCCTTTTACTGATGATGATGAAAAAGTAAGATTTTCTGCCCTTTTTGTTTGATAATATGGAAAAGATCTCGTACGTAGTACTTCTCTCAAATGTGTATGCAGAGATATATCTCTTTATGTATAGAAAAGTATTATTTTTCTATAGGATATTAATAAGCATTGCATTATTTAATTTGAATTTTGCTGGAAACCTGGTCATTCTCCCAGATCCTGGGGTAAGATGGCTGGTTTAACCACTTCACTTTTTTTGGATTAGGTATTTTTTTACTGTTATGGATTGATTTTCTGGTTAGTCTTATCTTTCTTCCTTGATTCTTACTTTATTTCATTTTATTTCCTTGTAAACTACCCAAAGTTATTGTGTAGACAGACAGCCTTAGAATTGGAATATTAAATTATAATTAAATTATTTAATAGTCAGCCATTAAGTCACTTATTTGTTGAAATTGTTCTATTCATTAACTATTACAAATCTTTATATACATAGATCAGGTATGAATGATTATAATAAAATATAGTCACCCTTTATTGAACACATTGTGTAAAATTTTAGATACCTCTGTAAGAGGCCTTCCATTATTTACTTTTTTCTTTTTCTGACCTGTTTTTTTAAATAAAGACAGCATTTACAAACAGTCAACCAATAAACTGTTCTTCTAGAGATATCTAAATTAGCCAATAACCAACATACCTCTTGACCCATTACCTCCCAAATTGTAAACCAGAGCAAGAGAAAACCATTATCTGGGTGAAGATAGCAGTGGGCAACAGCAGCCACAGGTTAAGTAGTTACTTTTTATAATATATTTTTAAAATTTAAATTCACAATTCAGGAGCAATTTTCAGTGGAATTTTGGAGCGTATACCCAGGTGCATCTAGATCAGTGGACTTCAAAGGCTCCAAGCTATCTGTCCTGGATATATCCAACACTTGATCCAGGAAATGTTATTAGAAAAGAGAAATGAAAACAGATACACATATAGAAATGAATCAGAAATAGAAATCTGGAGATATTTTAATTTTTAATGGTATATTTTGGATAGGATATGAATTTAATTTCTTAATGAATATCTTAATTAATATCAATAACCAGAGCCCACTGAAAGTATGCATATATTTATGATGACTGAAAACTTTTCCTGATATCATTGTTCTGTTGTTTCTTTCTTGAAATGAAAGCTTAATTTGGAAATAAACCAATGAAATTTGGATACACTAATTTTTTTTGCACATGTTTCATTCTACCTTTGTTTAGAGCAATTAAGTAATGGTTGTAGTAAGAACATTACAATCATAAACATTTTTTAAAATTAAAAAAATACAGTATAGTAACAACATGTAAGCATTTAGGTCCTACAAGAAACTTCTTAATAACAAATATTCAGCAGTATTGGATGAAGAGTTACTTAATGTTATTATGTTCTGAGCTAGCCTCTGAAAAATAGGGAGGGGATATTGATTTTCCATTTTTAGCATGCCACAATAATTTGTAGTGTAATTATAACAATCTCAGATTGTAATGCAGTCAGGTGTCCTGATTTTATCATTACCCATAATCTCTTCGCTCAAATTTTCAGTGATACTGGTGGATGAAATTATTAAGATTTTTTTTTTCAAATTCCATCATGATATTTTCAAGAGCTTCAAGGAATAAATAAGGAGTTGAGCATGGTTATTTTTATGGCTTCCTATCATTGTGGAGGACCAGTCCAGCAGTGGAGATCATGCTGATGCATAAAAGAAAAGCTGCAGTGGTAGTCTGAGGGATACCTTTAAAGTAATGTGTTTTGCAATTATGTGCTTTAAAAGTGGAATTAATCAATTGGTGAAAAGCTATGGAGTTACTAAGCATAAACTTCACACATTTTTACAACAGAAAGTCAGTGCTACCCTGGGTTATAAAAATTGGAGAATTGTTTGCTCTCTGTGTATGAACTGGCTCTTTATCAACATAATGGAAAGATGGATTAATATTATTTCATGTGGCTAAGCTTTAATGCATTCTTTAAAACCGAGTTTTTTATATACGAGTTTGGTCTTTATTTTTCCCTTTTGCTTATTTTTATTTTGTTTTAGATTTCCTATCTTTTAGAAGACTGACGCTATGTACACCTGTTCAAGAGGCGCATGGCTAGCTTAGTGGGTAGGAAAGTTAGGATGCTGGCTTATCAAATTTTCCGTAGTGAGAATCAAAGTCTTATAAACATTTGTGCTCTTTTTCATACAAATCAGGAAAAGGGGAATGAACATGTTGAGTAGAGAGAACATGTTTCTGTGTATTGGATGAATCAGTGCAGTTGCTTCATGCCAAAAATATCAACTCCCTGTGGTTATATTCTAATGCCAATACAGATTGCAATTAGAATAATTATATGTCGATATGTAGCTAGTCTGATCTCCGCATAGTTTGCCCCAACTTTAGAGCCCTTGTAAGCTAGAATTGGCTTACAAATGATATCAAAAAGTTTTAGGACTTCTACTGGTGACCCCCTCTTTTTCAGGTCTCTTCTCAAAGTTAGATGGACAGCATATAAATTACATTAAATAAATAAATAAAATATATCCTTTGTGACTAGTTCATGCTGTCCTCCTGACATAAATATGAATGCTATCACATGAATGCTATCTTTATTCCTGTCCAGATGTTATCACTAGGTCCCATTCATTTTAGGGGTAGAAATGCTAGGTTTATCAAATTTAGTGATTCTCCTTTCTGTCATCCAAGTTAAACCATGGTTAGTTTTGTCACACATCTGCAAATGCCTCATCAGTTATATCTAAGATTTTCAGACCTTGGAGCTCATAAACTTCCTTCCGTAGTAATCCAGGAAAGCAGTTTCCATCCTCATTCTGTCCAATTCTTGTATTTCTCTAATGAATCCCAATAAAACTCTTCAGATGCTGGCTAACATTTGACAGGCAAGATAGGAGGGGGAAAATGGAATAATCAGAATAACATCTCAAGGAGTAAATTCTTTGGACATGACATCAAAGAAAGATTTAACCTATGGCAAGATAGCATTGTAAAATGGAGGAGAAGGAAGATACTGTGTCCGAGTTAAACCAGATTTTCTGCTATGTGGACAGAATGAGCAAGCAATAAAATTGATATAAAATCTATTATGTACAAATTTGTTCTGGTGGCACAATAAAGTTGTCTCCAAAAAGTGAGAGTCAGTTTGGTCCAGTGGGTAAGGCACTAGACTAGAAAGTGGGAGACCATGAGTTCTAGTCCTGTCTTAGCCATAGAAGTCAGCTGGATGACTTTGGGCCAGTCACTCTCTTTCTAGTCCAGCCTACCTGACAGGATTGTTGTTGTTGTGAGAATATAAGAGGTGGAAAGTGTGTTGGATATGTTGGCTGCCTTGAGTTATTTATAAAAATAATGGCAGGATACAAATAAATAAAAGTTCTTTGAATATTGATAGTACTGGAAACATAACAAATTGTAAAAAACAATCCTGTTATATATTACCAGTGTTGATCTTTACTTCTAGAAAATGATTGATACAAATGAAAAAAGCATTGTAAAGAATTTTGTTCCTTAAATAATATAAGTGGGGAGAATAAACTTCAGTCTTAGATGTTACTGATGCGATACAAATGAAAAAAGCATTGTAAAGAATTTTGTTCCTTAAATAATATAAGTGGGGAGAATAAACTTCAGTCTTAGATGTTACTGATGCTGATTATGTCAGCAATTATATAGTATTTTGAAGATTAAATTCCTGTTTAGGAACTAACATCTCTTTCAAGAGGAAATAGGAAATTTAGTGATGAGCTCTTTAGTTAAGAACACACATAGATCGCTATATTTTCTCTGTGGGAATGGCTTATGAGTTGTGGGGTAACAGCACAAAGTTTACCATGTTACTCCAAAGAAAAACTGTCTGAAACTATGCCTACTTGTCCCACCAGGAATAGTTTATGGTTTAGCTGATATCTGAAAAGAATTTTTACAAAATGCTAGAATAAATGTCTCTGTTTGCTTCAGTTTTCAACATTTACAAAATGGGTATATCAAGAATGTTACCTTACCATGTGTGTTGCTTAGCTAGATGGCTCTACCTGGCTGGTCTCTGGGGTCAGTAGCTAAGCAGGACTGAGTTGGGATAGAATTTAGAGCAGGGATCTTCAAACTTGACCCTTTTATGACTTGTGGACTTCAACTCCCAGAATTCCTCAGCCACGCTGGCTGAGGAATTCTGGGAGTTGAAGTCCACAAGTCATAAAAGGGCCAAGTTTGAAGACCCCTGATTTAGAGGGAGTCTGCCAGAGAATCCCAAAACTGTAGGCTGGGTTGGGAAGCTGGAAAAAAAATCATTTAAAAAGAGAGTGGAAAGGCATTACTGTTGCTATGGTAAGAAAGTCTTGTGTGTGAAATTATCAGGAATTGGGCTCAGGACCGAGTCCCTACTTTTTACAACAAATATTTAGGCAAAGATGCTTCTGGTTTTCCCTTTCTTGAGGGAAAAATTAAGGCTTTCAAAAAAAAATATGATTTGTTCTGATCACTGTTTTTTTTTAAAAGATCTATAATGTTTTTTATTCACTTTTAACATGTTTCTTAATAGGCAAGGAAGAAGAATAAAAGATAACATCCAAGAATGGTTAATTTTTCAGAACCAATAATATATGACTAATCTCTTTGTGAATTTAATATTAGAATTTTATTGGTGATTTTTTTCAAGAAGTAAAATTGACCATACTTTAATGTGCCAACTATCAAATGATAAATTATCTGCGATTCCTCAAAAACACATAATAATCACAATTCTGCCACACATACTACTTGTTGTTTAGTTATTATTATTAGTAATTCAATTTTTTCCTCCATAAAGGAACAACTTCACAGGTTTACTGCATATGAACAGTTGTTCCTTTCTGATTACAACTTCTCCAACATTTTGATATATGATTATGAGCTGTTTGTACTATTCTAATTGAAGTTAAATGCCAACAATGTACTATCTTCCACTGCATCTTTTGTATGGACAATGATAGAGAATAATTTCATTTTTTGAATTTGTTTTCCTAAATTAATATGACAAGATTTGTTTAAAACTCCTGCAGGGTTCACCTAATTCTAATTCCAATAATTGAGATTGTTCTTTTAGATTGGGAACAATAATTGGTTAGTCATTTGTGAAAGATAGCCTAAAACCAAGATGCTGATTCCTTTATATCAGGGGTGTCAAACTGCCGGCCCGTGGGCCGGTTTCATCATACCGGAGCCGCACCCACCCCATTGCCAGCAATGGCGAAAAAGCTCCAATACGTCGCGCGACGTCACGTGACGTCACGAGTTTGACATGCCTGCTTTATATCCTTCCTATTAAGAAAAATTTAAGATAGAGTCATTTGAGCAAAGACAGATGGCAACCTATTTGTAATTCAATCTCTACTGTGTAGTGCCTTCTTATTATAGAAGTTACTGACTCTGCCAATTGACTCCAAGGCTTTGGTTATGTTGACTGATCTTGATTATAGAATTCTTAATATACCAGTAAAGATATTGAGAGATAAATTAATAAATTGTAAATTATATAGTATTGTATAACATTATACGATTAAAATGCCAATAATGAGTAAATGAGATCTGTTTGTCCAAATGAAATCTCAAAATTAAATGTGTACTGATACAATCTCTAACTGGACTGATTCAAATATACTTTTGGAACCAAAATATAATTTATTGCTTTGCCTACCCTAATAATATACTATTTTATAGAAATTTTCTGTCTAACCTGTGATTAACCTGTGATAGATTAAATTAGTAGACAAAAAAACTTTTAAGATAGTGTTCAGGAAGCAGTCTTTGTTGTGCCGTGTATCCAGTTAAATTAGTATTTTATCTAATTCTCAAATTATTTCTTCTCTTCTTCACTTGAACATTAGTCAAGTCCAGTCTAATATCTGTAATATCTTTTTGCACTTTTCCTGTTTCAAGGAAATTCCATTGTATATTTTAATTGAGTAGATGATTCTTTTAGCTGTTTGTTGACTTGTTCCAATGTACCTCCCATATGCTCTTGGATTGTATTAGCTACTTCATTCCATTTTACCTTCAGTTCTTGTTTTAGTTGCTCAAAGCATTGATTGGACAGTGCTCAATTTTTTCCTCCTGTGTGGAACTATATCCTCCTCTTCCATTTCTTATTTATTGCTAGAATGGGGTGTACTTTCAGCCTTTTGGGGAATCATCTTTCTTAAACATCTTTTATTAGTTATCTTGCCAACTGGATGTCATTTTTTGTGCATGTGGCTCTAAGTCAGTGATTCCTGGCAATTACCTGGATTAGTCCCTGCTGTTTTCTTGGCAAGGTTTTCAGAGGTGGCTTGTTATGACCCACTTCTGAGGTATAAGAAAGAATGACTGGCCAAGGCTTTGTGCCTAAGGGAGGACTAGAACTCACTATCTCCCAGTTTGTAGCCTGATGCCTTAGCCATTATACTAGACTGGCTCCCTAATAGTCAAATACAGAAACATAACTTATCAAAAGAGCTGGGTCTGAAAGAGATCAATTTGTTCAATACACCATCTTCTCTGGTGGCTAGCCACACACACCTGTCCCTCTTGTTTTATAATGATTGTTTTATATTCTTACAGATAATTGCAGATAATTATTCCTACAGATAAGTATCTTCTTGAGATAATTCATGAATAACTGAAATGTTTTGAATTTATTCAATTTAACAAAAACTAAACAACAGTCTAAAAAGCAACTGTGTATAGATCAGCCATCTACATAACAGTAGTAGTAGCACTTAGACTTATATATTGCTCCATAGTATTTTACAGCATTCTCTGAGCTGTTTAAAATGTTAGCATATTATCTGTCCCCAACAGTCTGGGTCCTCTTTTTACTGACCTCAGAAGGATGGAAGGCTGAGTCAACCTTGAATCGGTCAGGATTGAACTCCTGGCAATGGGCAGAGTCAGCCTGCAATACTCCTATGCATAGTTATGTATAGTAAAATATATTTGGCATAATATTACATAAAATCTAGAGCTCTATCACCACAGCTCATGGATACAGTTCAACACAAATAGTTTAAAGACGGATGCATTCAAAATAAGACATTAATGTAATATTTACAAATTCCACTGGCTTCTAATTATGTAAGAATAATTTATCATTGGCAGCCAGTAGGAAACATGAAAAATACAAAGCTTTTAGAAAGCAAATGACAGAAACTTAAAACTGGGATCAATATGCAAAAAGACTAAATTGTTCAGAGATCTTGGTTAAAGAAGGAGGAAAATGAGAAACATGTTTTTCAAAAAGGTTTTGAAAAAATGAGTATAATTTAACAGAAAGTACATGGCTACTAGTAAAATTATGTTGTGATTCTTTATCCCTTAGTGAACCTGAGCAGAATTAAGGTTAACTCAAGAAGCTTGGGAAATTTTCAAAAGTGAGATAATAAAACCCCAGTCTAGCACAATCCCAACAAAGAAGAAAAATAACAGCTCTCAAAAGAAACCAGCATAGTTGCATAAAGAACTCTCTGATAAATTGAAAGATAAAAATGACAAGTATAAAAAGTAGAAAGAGGGGCACATAACTAAGGCAGAATATCAACAAATAGTCCGAGCCTGCAAAGATGAAGTGAGGAAAGCTAAGGCTGAAAACGAACTAAGGCTTGTGACCAAAGTCAAAAATAACAAAAAAAGCTTCTTTCAACATGTAAAAAATAAGAAAAAAGTTAAGGAAATGATTGGTCCATTAGTGGGGGAAAGTGACAAGAAGATGACAAGCAACAGGGAGAAAGCAGAACTATTTAAGTTGTCTTTTGCATCTGTCTTTACACAAAGGGGAAAAACAGTCCAACCTATCAAAAACAGTACCATAAAAACAGATTAGAAACACAAATTAAGATAGGCAAGAAAATGGTAAGTGAGCACTTGTCCACCCTAGATGAGTTCAAATCACCAGGACCAGATGGATTACACCCCAAGGTTCTCAAGGAACTGGCAAATGTGATCTCAGAACCACTGAACTATATTTTTCAAAGATCTTGGAGCACTGGAGAACTACCAGAGGACTGGAAAAGAGCTGATGTAGTTCCCATCTTCAAAAAAGGGGAACAAATAGATCCAGGAAACTACAGACCTATCAGCCTGACCTCAATACCTGGGAAGATTCTAGAAAAGATAATCAAACAACTAATCAGTGAACACCTAGAGGAAAACAAACATTACTAAAAGCCAACATGGGTTTGTCAAAAACAGATCATGCCAGACAAATCTTATTGCATTCTTTGACCAAGTGACAAAATTAGTGGACCAGAGGAATGCTGTGGATATAATTTACTTGGACTAGAGTAAGGCATTTGATAAAGTAGATCAGAACCTACTACTTGATAAGATAGAAAAATGTGGGTTAGACAGCATCACCACCAGATGGATTCGTAGCTGGCTGACCGGCCGTACTCAGTGTGTGGTCCTCAATGGAACTGCATCTATATGGAGGGAAGTGTGTGGTGGGGTGCCCCAAGGCTCTGTTCTGGGCCCAGTGCTCTTCAACATCTTCATCAACGATTTGAACGAGGGGATAGATCAGGAACTCATCAAATTTGCAGACGACACCAAGCTGGCAGGAATAGCCAACACTCCAGAAGATAGGCTTAAGATACAGGAGGATCTGGACAGACTTGAACACTGGGCACTATCTAACAAAATGAAATTCAATGGTGAAAAAAGTAAGGTTCTACATTTAAGCAAGAAAAACCAAATGTACAGGTATAGTATAGGTGGTACCTTGCTCCATAGTAGTAACTGTGAGAGGGATCTCAGAGTCCTAGTGGACAATCACTTAAATATGAGCCAGCAGTGTGCTGCAGCTGCCAAAAAAAGCCAACACAGTACTAGACTACATTAACAGAGGGATAGAATCAAGATCACGTGAAGTGTTAATACCACTTTATAATGCCTTGGTAAGGCCACACTTGGAATACTGCATCCAGTTTTGGTCACCTCGATGTAAAAAAGATGTTGAGACTCTAGAAAGAGTACAGAGAAGAGCAACAAAGATGATCAGGGGAGGCTAAAATATATAAGGAACGGTTGCTGGAATTGGGTATGTCTAGTTTAATGAAAAGAAGGACTAGGGGTGACATGATAGCAGTGCTCCAATATCTCAGGGGTTGCCACAAAGAAGAGGGAGTCAAGCTATTCTCCAAAGCGCCTGAAGGCAGGACAAGAAGCAACGGATGGAAACTAATCAAAGAGAGAAGCAACTTAGAACTAAGGAGAAACTTCCTGACAGTTAGAATAACTGTGGAACAACCAGCCTCCAGAAGTGATGAATGCTCCAACACTGGTAGTTTTTAAGAAGAGACTCGACAGCCATTTGTCTGAAATGGTATAGGGTTTCCTGCCTGAGCAGGGGGTTGGACCAAAAAATGGAATGAATTCTAGAATATTGTACTTAAACGTGCTTTATTGGCAAATAACTTTGAAGACTACATTTCCATTGCATAAAATATATTTCTTGTTGACAAATTAACATAATAGGCCTATTTTGCTGATAGTTTAATTTTAACAACGTTTTTTAAAAGTGGCCTTTATAAACTATTCCAATTCTCTCTATCTGTCATGCTTGCAGCGGACAAATAGAAAAAAAATGTAAGATGTGATACATCAGCTTTGCACTGCAATTTAGTCAACTAAAATAAAACTATTGTCTAGCTAGTTTGCTAATTGATGAAGTTCACTCCGCTGCTTGGCATAAAAATTAAAGCCAATTAAGCTCCCTGTGATATTTTCTTCCCATGCAGCCATTTCTTGGCATTATGTTTATTACTGCAGTCATAATAATTTTAACGCTTTAACGTATTTGGGGAATATCAAAGATAAGTGTGTGCTATTGTTTACAGTCACATATGCTAATTAAAAATAGCAATATATTGCATAGTTTATAATTAATGTTATGCTTTGAAACAATCTGTGTCTCTCAGTTCTACTGATACATTCAGAATATTGTTAAATATTACTGGAATAAGGTTTTATAATAGAAATATAATAGAAATGTCTTCCCATATTACCAGTTCTATTTCAAACCTTATTTCTGTTTGAATTGGTTTTATCATCAAAGCAAATAGAAATGTATATTAGTGTACACCAAAGTGTGACAATTGTTTTGAACCCATATTATAAATCACCATATTATAAAAAAGATGTTGAGACTCTAGGAAGATTGCAGAAAAGAACAACAAAGATGATTAGGGAGCTAGAGGCTAAAACATATGAAGAACGGTTGCAGGAATTGGTATGTTTTGTCTAGTGAGAAGAAGGACTAGGAGTGACATAATAGCAGTGTTCTAATATTTGAGGGGCTGCCACAAAGAAAAGGGGGTCAACCTATTTTCCAAAGCATCAGAAGACAAGAAACAATGGATGGAAACTAATCAAGGAGAAAAGCAGCCCTGAGCTAAGAAAAAATTTCCTAACAGTGAGAACAATTAATCAGTGGAATGGCTTATTTTCAGAAATTGTGGGTGCTCCATCACTGGATGCTTTTAAGAAGAGATTGGACAGCCACTTATCTGGAATGATATAGGAGCTCCGGCTTGAGCAGGATGTTGGACTAGAAGATCTCAAGGTCCTTCCTAACTCTGTATTTCTGTTATTTGCCTCTTATGTATTTAGTGTTTTTGAAGTTTGGGAAAAATCAAGCAGTTAATTTCTTATTTCTTACTCCAATGTAATGTTTCTTTTACATTAGTGAAATATAACATACTTGTTAGGAAGAATGCTGAATTGTTCATTGTTATTTAAGACATTTATTTATCATGCACTTTACAGAGGAGCGTGCACATGACCCATCCTTACAGCTTACATCCAACCATAAGACATTATTGTTGATGTATGCTGGATAATTGAGAATACCAAAAAGAAGTCAGTAGGTATTTCGATTATAGAAAGGCATTTGTGTCAGTCTTGTCAAACTGGAATATGCTTAGAAAAACATCTCACTGTCTTCATGTTAAACCTATATACAAAGCAGGAGGCCACAGTGCAGATAGAACACGGATAAACAAACCAGCTCCAAGTTGCCAAAAGAGTAAGACAAGGCCATGTATTCCTACCGTGTATTCTTACCATATGCTGAATACCTATTAAGGGAAATTGATTGAAAGAAGATAAGCTTTAAAACTGGAGGAAGAAATATAAATAATAGTGCTATGCTGACAACACTATTCTGATAGTTGAACATGCAAATGAGCTGCAGGCTCTATTAATGAAAGTCAGTATCCTCAGTATTAAAAAAAAACAAACCCCAATGAAAATAGGTATAGCAACCACTTTCTGGGCAGCATCTAAAGTGAATGAATTAGATTTAGTTTAATCAGGCTTAGAACTGATATTTATTTATTTAGTCAGTCAGTCATTCTGTCATTCATTCAATTTATATAGCTACCCATCTCACAGGGAAGCGACATTGAGGACACTGAAATGAGGAGTCAAGAAATATACTGCAAAATTAGAATATACCTACAAAAACAGAATAGTGCAAGTGATAGTTCACATTTAGGGTAAGGTTTTTGTTGATTTTCCTTCGGATTGGCATATTCCTGCTACTTGTTTTATGCTTGCTACTGCCAACTTGTTTTATATGTTTTAGATTTTTTGCTGCAAATGCTGTTTTTCTTTATTAAATTTCATAGCAAATTGTTGCAAAAGTTGTATTTTTCCAATTTGGGTGCCTTTTTAATATATGAGAGGGTAATGTCCTATTAAACCAAGCATTAATTGAATGTCCAATAAATGTTAGAAATAATATTTTATATGTCATTTTGGATACTTTTAAAGTTATTAGTGAGTCAATTATTGTAGCATTTGCTTTCCTACCAACTTGTGTGCTGTAGATTATTTAAGCACAGAGATCTGTGCAGCATTTCTGTTACCTGTTACCACTGAGAACGGAAGTAGCAATTGCTACACCTGACTGTAATAAAAAGATTCTACATTCTGTGGCTCGGCAGTGTACAGCTTCATCATTATAGCTACAAAAGAGACTGCCCTTTCTAATCTTACTGCAACTTTCATCATAACCTTGTGCTGCTGCTGGCTCATTTTTCTTTCCCAGTTACTGTTACTGCCAAGCAACATTAATTGCAAAATTGAATAAGTAAACCTAATAGAGTAATTTGCTCTGCAGGTTTTGCCAGGTTTTGTGTGCAAAAACTGAACTGTTATTAACCACTTAAATGTGCCAGTAGAAAAGAATGAACGGGATGCACTGAAATGTTCCTAGTTGGATAATGAAATGTCTGCCTGAAAACAACCATGCTCATAGAACACTAAGGGTTCCACAGATAAACAGTCACTGTGCTTTCTCCAGCAGATGGTGGTGTAGAGTCCACAGGATGGGTTAATTATGCAATCCTGCCTAGCAGAACTAAGACAAGAAAAAAA
>NW_015390621.1:5198-6274 GCF_001527695.2 Protobothrops mucrosquamatus | reverse complement strand
CTGGTCATTGTTGGCGGTTCAGAGCGAGGATCCCTTGTGTTCCATCTCTGACTGCGATCTGCGTACTACTTTCCCCCATTTCTGGGTACGACTGTCTAGAAGTGCCCTGAACGCAATGGCAGACAGTTCCTCGCCCCAGGCAACTCAGACCGCTGTCTCCCCTGCGCACACAAAGCGCAGATCAGAAGAAGCAGCAGGGAGGATAGGAAGAAAAAAGCGAAGACCAAACATTTGGTCACAAAAGTTGGGTCTAAATCAGCCGAGCGAGAGGCCTCGAGGAGACACATTGCATTGGAACGGGAATTTTCTAAAGCTCAGAGACTGAGAGCCACTGGGGTTGGATTGGTTTCCCCCCCCCCCCAGTGGACATGCCTTCACTGGGATCTCACCCTATACAGGTAGATCCACCACCTCTGTCTCCTCCGGGGGAAACCGAGCAGGTTGGGCCTCATCATTCCTCCTCTCCCCTTTCTTCTTCATCTCAACAGATATCAATGAGGCATGCCCCACCTGCGGTTGGGGCCAGTTCTGGGGACCCTGAGGATATGTGGTCCCAAAGCCAATTTCAGGCCTTTATGCAACATGCATTTAGGCAGTTCATGACATATGCAGGCCAAGGCCAGGAACAGACACAGACTCCTCCCACACCAGCTCCGCCCTCCCAGGAGGGGCAATGCTTGGGCCCTCTCGTTCTGAGGTTTCAGAGACTTCATCACAAGTGGGGGAGGGCGATTCCTTTGACATTGAGTCAACTGGGCTCATGTTATCAGAGGATGAAGAGCCAGTTCCAGAGCAGGGAATAAACTCAGACCTCTTCGATCCTTCCATTTTCCGGTCCATACTCACCAAGGCCATAGCCACGGTCAGACTTACCTCGGCCCAGGAGACCAGCCCCTTGTTCTTGGAAAAGGTCAAGGAGGATCAGCAGATTCCATGCCCCTCCGTATTCAGGTCTACGGTGGAGAATCAGTGGGCTTCTCTTGCCTCCACGCCTTCTCCTAGTGGTTTGGATAAGAAGTTATATAACGTTTCATCTTCCTTTGCATCCCTTTTAGAGGTCCCTTCCGTGGATGCTC
>NW_015390621.1:0-1735 GCF_001527695.2 Protobothrops mucrosquamatus | reverse complement strand
CCTTTCCGTTACTATTCCAAACATATTGGAATATTTACTGGAAGGTCTTAATAGAGGGTTGTCGGTAAGCACCTTACGTAGACAGGTTGCGGCTTTGTCAACTGTCCTCTCTTGTGAGAATCAGGAATCCCTCGCTCACCATCCAGCGATTAGTGCCTTCCTGAAGGGTGCTGCAAATACAGGTCCTCCTACGTCTCATTGTTACCCGTCCTGGGATTTACCCTTTGTGCTACGGACATTGACCTCTTCTCCATTTGAACCTTTAGGTTCATGTTCCTTGCATTTTCTTACCCTGAAGGTCGCTTTTTTGGTGGCCATTACATCGGCCAGGAGAATTTCTGAGCTGGCCGCCCTATCTGTTAGGAGGGATCTCTGTATGTTCCATGAGGACAGGGTAGTCCTCAGATTGGACCCAACATTTATACCCAAGATTAACACTGGTTTTCACCGATCTCAGGAACTGGTGTTGCCAAATTTCTGTCCCAACCCTTCTCACCGTCTGGAGAAGGGGTGGCACACCTTGGACGTGCGCAGGGCCCTGCGTCACTACCTCAAATGTACTTCGGCCTTCCGCAAATCGGAAGCCCTGTTCGTCTCCTTCCATCCTTCTACCTTGGGGAAGAAGGTTTCCTCTTCCACCATCGGTCGTTGGATAAGGGCCTGTATCACTAAGGCGTACACTTCCCAATCACTTCCGGTTCCTTCTCAGGTCACTGCTCATTCTACGCGCAGTGCCGCAGTATCGGCGGCCTGGTCCACTCAGGCCTCGCTTGAAGAGGTTTGCAGGGCAGCGACTTGGTCGTCCCCCTCTTCATTCATCAAACATTATAAGATAGACCGCTTTGCTGCAGCAGATGCGGCCTTTGGGAGACGGGTACTGCAGCAAGTAGTCGCTCCCTCTGTTGAACATGCCTAGACTCCCTCCCTTCAGGGACATGAGCGGCTTTGGTATGTCCCATCCTGTGGACTCTACACCACCATCTGCTGGAGAAAGCGGCGTTCTTACCTGAACGCCTTTTCTCAGCAGAGTGGTGTAGAGTCCACATCCCCCCCTGTTATTTCTTGTCTAGACATGTGTCCTTTGGTTCTTTCCTTTCTCTTTTATCTGGAGCCTTGCGTCTGCATTTTGCGCCTCGACATGTGCCCAAAAACTGGGGAAGTCACACCCAGAGGGAGGCGTGGCAAGAGTTTTTTTCTTGTCTTAGTTCTGCTAGGCAGGATTGCATAATTAACCCATCCTGTGGACTCTACACCACTCTGCTGAGAAAAGGCGTTCAGGTAAGAACAACGCCGCTTTCCAGACTCAGACCTGCATGACATAACAGTATGAAGGTGCCTTTTTGCTGCTTGATGAGATATTCTGCTTGAAGGTTGGAAGTTGAATGAAACAGGTTCCCCCATAGACATAATTTCTTGACCATCCTTGTTGGCTTGTCAACTTTGAAGAGACGCCCCGCTGGATTATTCCTAACTTGAAGGAAGCAATCTTAATTGAATAGGGGCAACCAGGTAAGCAGGTTTTAATAATTTGATTAAGTATGCAGAATAGTGACCTTTATTAGGGATCCTGAACTTGAAATTTGAATGTTCTTACAACTCAAATCTTTGCTCCATGACTGATATAGGGACTGGGGAGGAGGCTGAAAGAGCCAGGTAGAAGTTGTGGAAGGAAATAATGTTAGTGTTTATTTTAGGTAATTGAGATAGAATGAAATGATTGTAGGCTAATATTGGA
>NW_015390620.1:34378-42325 GCF_001527695.2 Protobothrops mucrosquamatus | reverse complement strand
CTGGAAGTTTTTAAGAAGAGACTGGACAGCCATTTGTCCGAAATGGTATAGGGTTTCCTGCCTGAGCAGGGGGTTGGACTAGATGACCTTCAAGGTCCCTTCCAACTTTACTATTATTATTATTATTATTATTATTATTATTATTATTATTATTATTATTATTATTATTAAGATACTAACATAGGATACTACACCTCTCATTTTAGTTGTTTGCCCATAGAATACTGTATGCCGGGGGATACATACTTGAGCTCGTTGTGAAATTTGGAATTTTAAGATGATTTTTTTAGGTGTGATCACAGCAGGGATGCTGGGTGGGCATTGCTCACTCACAAAATAGTTGCCTTGGAGAGATGACTAATTATAAACAAAGATTTATGAGAACATTCCCTACCATACACTCACTCAAATGATATACTCTAAGGGTTGGACAGGATCTTGAAAATAAAATTGCTAACGGTTAGTGTGTAAAACCCATTAGAACAACTCAATATCAAAATATAGTCCAAGTATTGTCTTTCCTCCCATGCACTCTGCAGTAACGAAAACCCATAAACACTGCTGAACTATAGCTTTTAGCAATTAGCTAGAACCAGAAAAAAAATTGAATTTCTGCATAGCATGCTTAGACAGATCTATATTATCCAGCAATTACTTTTCCTGTGATTGAGATTTTCCTATAAAATACACAAGTCCTTATTCAGCAAAGGTATCTAACAACTTCAGTTAAAAGTTTATTACCTGAAGGTATGGTCCATTTCATTTCTTGTTGTTAATCTTGTATGGGGAATTCATGATGCATAGCTTGTTAATTGCCATTTGAATTGCCTCTCTGAATTGCCCCACTGCCCATATCCATTTCTGCAGAGCTCCCAACAAAGTGAGAGGTTTTAATAACTAATTTCTTTTTATTGTGTTCTTTTTTTATAACTCAAAATTGCTTGTACATTGTCAAGAGCTTTATCACATTAGCATGTATGCATTCAGTTTATCTGCCTCTGGAATGTTTCAGGTTGCTAAATATCCTCATTTCAATTTCTGTTTCATTTTTATTGGAGAGTTTAATATCTTTAAATATCTGATTTCTGTTCCATTTTCTTTTTTAAATAAATGTCTTTTATTTTTGTTTTAATTTGCACCATTTCCTGCTATCTTATTAAAAAATATTGAACCAGTAAAACAAACACTCAGTTTCTAAAAAGGTTTAAATCATGGCATCTGGATCAAAGTTTATTAAACTGAGACATTTTGTTACTCATCAAAGTAACTTCTTCAGGCAAAATGAAAATTTTGGTCAGGCATACAGTCAGAGTTGTTGGAATGTACTAACTCTGCCATACTGACTGCAGGAGGTTTCTCTCCAAAATATCTTTATTTATATATTGCATTTCATTTTCGGGAGAAACCCCCTGCAGTCAGAGNCTCCAGAAGCGGTGAATGCTCCAACACTGGAAGTTTTTAAGAAGAGACTGGACAGCCATTTGTCCGAAATGGTATAGAGTTTCCTGCCTGAGCAGGGGGTTGGACTAGATGACCTTCAAGGTCCCTTCCAACTTTACTATTATTATTATTATTATTATTATTATTATTATTATTATTATTATTATTATTATTATTATTAAGATACTAACATAGGATACTACACCTCTCATTTTAGTTGTTTGCCCATAGAATACTGTATGCCGGGGGATACATACTTGAGCTGGTTGTGAAATTTGGAATTTTAAGATGATTTTTTTATGTGTGATCACAGCAGGGATGCTGGGTGGGCATTGCTCACTCACAAAATAGTTGCCTTGGAGAGATGACTAATTATAAACAAAGATTTATGAGAACATTCCCTACCATACACTCACTCAAATGATATACTCTAAGGGTTGGACAGGATCTTGAAAATAAAATTGCTAACGGTTAGTGTGTAAAACCCATTAGAACAACTCAATATCAAAATATAGCCCAAGTATTGTCTTTCCTCCCATGCACTCTGCAGTAACGAAAACCCATAAACACTGCTGAACTATAGCTTTTAGCAATTAGCTAGAACCAGAAAGAAAATTGAATTTCTGCATAGCATGCTTAGACAGATCTATATTATCCAGCAATTACTTTTCCTGTGATTGAGATTTTCCTATAAAATACACAAGTCCTTATTCAGCAAAGGTATCTAACAACTTCAGTTAAAAGTTTATTACCTGAAGGTATGGTCCATTTCATTTCTTGTTGTTAATCTTGTATGGGGAATTCATGATGCATAGCTTGTTAATTGCCATTTGAATTGCCTCTCTGAATTGCCCCACTGCCCATATCCATTTCTGCAGAGCTCCCAACAAAGTGAGAGGTTTTAATAACTAATTTCTTTTTATTGTGTTCTTTTTTTATAACTCAAAATTGCTTGTACATTGTCAAGAGCTTTATCACATTAGCATGTATGTGTATGTATGCATTCAGTTTATCTGCCTCTGGAATGTTTCAGGTTGCTAAATATCCTCATTTCAATTTCTGTTTCATTTTTATTGGAGAGTTTAATATCTTTAAATATCTGATTTCTGTTCCATTTTCTTTTTTAAATAAATGTCTTTTATTTTTGTTTTAATTTGCACCATTTCCTGCTATCTTATTAAAAAATATTGAACCAGTAAAACAAACACTCAGTTTCTAAAAAGGTTTAAATCATGGCATCTGAATCAAAGTTTATTAAACTGAGACATTTTGTTACTCATCAAAGTAACTTCTTCAGGCAAAATGAAAATTTTGGTCAGGCATACAGTCAGAGTTGTTGGAATGTACTAACTCTGCCATACTGACTGCAGGAGGTTTCTCTCCAAAATATCTTTATTTATATATTGCATTTCATTTTCGGGAGAAACCCCCTGCAGTCAGAGNATCAAAGTTTATTAAACTGAGACATTTTGTTACTCATCAAAGTAACTTCTTCAGGCAAAATGAAAATTTTGGTCAGGCATACAGTCAGAGTTGTTGGAATGTACTAACTCTGCCATACTGACTGCAGGAGGTTTCTCTCCAAAATATCTTTATTTATATATTGCATTTCATTTTCGGGAGAAACCCCCTGCAGTCAGAGTTGGCAGAGTTGGTACATTCCAACGACTCTGACTCTATGCCTAACCAACATTTTCATTTTGACTGAAGAAGTTATTTTGATGACTAACAAAATGTCTCAGTTTAATAAACTTTGGTCCAGTTGCAATGATTTAACTTTTTTAGATACTTTTGGCCTGGATGATTGAGTCTTCATTTACCTATATAAACACTCAGTTTATATTTTGTCTTAATTCTTTCTTCTCTCCCTCCTTCCTTTCCTGACTGTTCCCCCCCCAACCCCATACATACACAAATATACTCAAGCATCTTTCCAAAACTGCCTGGCCTCCTTATCTCCCCAAGTTTCTGATCTGAAAATGCATAAGAAGATGACTTCCCTGGCTATTAACTGAAGTCTAGAAACCTGATGTAACTGCATATCACCAGAGAGATACAGTTAAATAGGGAACATTCAAGCACATTTTTCATCCTGTTTGCTATCTGAGCTACATACATGAACCCCACGCTCCATCCAAGATGTTCACCAAAAGAGGTAGTCCTCGTTAGCCACCACAATTGGTGGCTAACTCAGTTGTTAGAGAAGTGGTTGCTAAGTGAAACTGCAACTGAACTTAGTATCTTACTTTAGTTTTCCTTTGCGTCATAGAACTGTGAAGATTGTAAAGGTAAGGATTGGTCTCCAAGTTATGTTTTTGTTGCCCTAATAACTGTGAACAGTTGCTGTTTGAGGCAGCTGCTAAATAAAGACTAACTGTAGTTGTTTCTCAAGCACCTTCTGTTTTGAACTGAACAAGACCATTTTCTTTTGTTTTTAAATATGTTTTAAAAGGTTTACTTTTCAGCCATCTATTTACAAGGTCCTATCGGTCTGCATCTGTTCCAATGATACAACAGCAGCAGGTGGTCTAATATGGAATACCCAAATTAAAAATTTGTATTCTTAAACTCCTGGGTTCAGAACCTCTCAAAAAGATCAGAGCTAAAGTACTCTGCCCTGCAAATCGCACTCTGATTTTGCTATCACTCAGAATCACTGATAAGAGGAAAGAAAATCATATGATGAAAAATATTTTAGATGAAAATTACTATGCAGAAGTAATGTATTTATAGGAACCTAGTTCAGTGTTTTTTTTTAATGCCACTTTTAAAAATGGGAATTATATATAATTGTTACCTATCCTGTTCATTTTCAGTTCTGGTTTTATTCCACCCTGTGAAATTCACTGTTGTGAACTATATCTCTTTTTAAGAGACCAGCTGCAGATTTACTGTAGATAAGAAGTTTTCAGCTGGCTAATGTTCTGTGATGTAGAGCAGTTAGCATAATTGAGTTACTTCTATTATAGTAAAGCTGGAGAGCCTGTCAACATAGCTTCAGAAACGCCTACTTGCCAATGCTTTATGCAATAGCTAAAAACACTTTCTGATGGAAAGTAAGGTATAATTTGTACAGCTGCAAGGAAACTATTTACAGTATTTATTCAATTTTGATGCAGCTCCAACACCAGTATCCATTCCTAAATCATTGGTACATTTCAAAATGATTATGATTGAAGTTTCTCAGGTCTGGAGCTTTTCAATTTAGTTACCTGAAAAGGGATAAACAGAACTTCCCTTGAGCTCAGGGCTATATTCTGTCCTTGAATGATATCTCAGGGATGGGACTTAGACTTAGCCCTGTAAATGGAGCCTGGTCAACAGCTTAATTTGATTTTATTTATTTTAAATTTAATTTAAACTTAAATGCTAAATACTGAAGTGGATTCTATGCCATGCATTTTATAACCGTATCTTTATGTTAGACTAAAATTATAGTACAGTGGTAACTTTTAGAATTTCATTTATTGCTTTTGTTATGGCATTCAGCTCAGTGACCTATGTAGCTAAAACTACTTGAGTCTGTCTGAATATTGGTTGTTTAACTATCCAGTGCTGTAAGGACTTTAAACCTTGAAACCTGGGGTTTTTATTATTGTGGAACGATCTTGTGTCTGCAAAGATAAGGGGGGGGGATTATCTTTTCATATCTGTTTGCTCAGTGTGGTGTTTCCATTAAAGCACATCCAGAAAGTCGATGAATTTGGACAACCTTTCCATTGTTCAGTTTGGGATGTATCTTTTTTTTTTTACTT
This sequence comes from Protobothrops mucrosquamatus, assembly GCF_001527695.2. Lineage (NCBI taxonomy): Eukaryota > Metazoa > Chordata > Lepidosauria > Squamata > Viperidae > Protobothrops > Protobothrops mucrosquamatus. Next base: position 37,130 of record NW_015390620.1, on the reverse strand, counting down.
TTTTATTGTTAAAAAGAATGGAAAGCCCTTCATTTTATATAGGATGAACTGTAGGTAGCAGCCTGCTTAGACAGCTATCCCACTCCACTTATTTTCAAATTCTGGAATCATTTAATTTATTTCCAGTCTGCCTAACAAGCCCAAGGCTAGAAATAGTACTTAGAGCTTGTTCTTTATTGGACTTGAATTTTCTTTGTACTAAAGATAGCCAGGCTGAAGGTGGGAGGTGGTGATGATAAACAGTTATAAAAACTGAGTAGCGTTTACATTACAACAAACCAAAATATATACTAGTATTGCTATTTCCTGGCTCTACATGTTAACATGCACCAAAAGCTTAACTTCATCAAGACGTAACATCACACACAGCACACATATACCCAGCTCTAAATTCAGTAAAGGAACATGGTTTAGTCAGAGTTAGATTAAAAAAAGATTGGCAACATTCATATTTTTAATATCTAGCTTTTAGGGATAATTATTTAGGAACAGTTTATTCTGTATTTTTTTTTTATAATAACAGATGTAGGCAATCAGAGATTTAGAATAAAAATCCTTTACAGAAAAAGTACATCAAAACTATATTACATATTCTTATACTAAAAACAATAGTTTTCCATCTATATCACTTTTAAATCAAGTTGTTTTACGTTTCAAAGACTTTGTTATTTTGCTATCCTATTTTAATTTATTGTTTTCAGACTTCAGTTTTTAACCTTGAAATTTATGCTGTGCCAACAGAATTATTTCCTTCACTGATTTTTTCCATTGAGTTCTTGACTCTTTTATTGTTTTACAGCTTAACTTTTATGCTTTATTATTTTACTATCTCTTCTTTGTATCTTCTCTCTGTTTACACAGAAATTTTGTTTCATTTCTTTCCATTTCTTTCTTCAAGTGTCTGAATTTGAAGTTGCTTGCTGTCACAGGATAGCATCCTCTTCCCCTGTGGAACCAATGTTATACTAATACTTCTTCTTTTATCATTTTCTCAGCAGCATTAGTGGGAATTCCTTGCAGGAAAGACCAGAGAAAAGAAGAGTTGAGCACATGGGTAGTAGGTTTTTATACCCTCTCTAGCCTTTTTTTTTGAATAGTTTCCTGTTCCTGTGGCATGAACTTTGAGGATATTTCCTGTGTCATGTATTCTGACCTGAGTCTGGGTGTGCCCTTTGGCCTTTGTGAGTTAATCCTACCATGTCCTGTCATAGGTGGGATATGCAGATTTTAGGTCTTTGTCTTCTTGAGCGTCTGGCTTCAACTTTCCTGATGATTTACATCTGCATTTGTACAGGGCTGGCTTCTGCTTGGGGGAGGGAGACCTGGGGCTATCAAGGAAAACTGGGGATACTTTTCTATCTCTTTAAAATCCTTGAAGGAAATATATTTTTCGGCCCTTTTAATATTTCCTTCTCTGGGGAGCTGACTTCCCACCCTTCCTTCCTTCCTTCCTTCCTTCCTTCCTTCCTTCCTTCCTTCCTTCCTTCCTTCCTTCCTTCCTTCCTTCCTTCCTTCCTTCCTTCCTTCCTTCCTTTATGATTCATCTTCATGTGATGTTGAACCTTGACCATAAAGGTTTCTAATCCAGAGACCTTTTTTAATCCAAGAATATGCATCACCCCTTGAGAAGTTATACAGATTCATATAATGTAATGGTGGAGGAGACAACTGTGGAGAAAAAAGACTCAAACCATTTCTTCTACCTGTTGAGGTAATAACAATGCATGGATAATAGTTACTGCTATGTAAATTTTTATACTTGTTCTGTTGAATCCTTGGTGCTCTCTGGACTTGGTATTCTTTCAGCTTGGTTCAAGCAGGAAACAATACCCTAATCAAGGAACAACCAAAGACAAAACCATACCCATAGCAATACTGCTCTAGGGAAGCTACTCTCTATAAAGAAGGAGCAAACACCATAATCCTTAGCTTTGATATATTCAGGTAATGAAATATCTGCAAGCAAATAACCAAGCTCAGAGAGCATCAAGTACTCAATTGTTCAACTCACAGTTACATAGATTCTCTTCTATTGTACTTGTTCCATTTTTTGCTGCTGTTGTTTTTGTGTAATACTATTGTTAGACAGCATTCAAATTGAATAAATAACTAAATAAACAATTGTTAAAATAGAATGGTATCGAAGAGCTCCAGATTCACCAAAAGAGAGGTCTCAGCCTACCTCTAATTTAATTACCAGTTAGAAATTTGTGTAGTTACTTGGTAACAAGCATTTAATACACGGTGATGTCATTCTATTTAAACCACGGGGATTAACAAATGCTGCATTTGGTTTGGTCCTGAAGGTTAATCAAATTTTAATTCATTTCATATTGCATCAAATGGTCATAACCTTTTCTTTAATGGATGATTGATAACAGTTTGCAGCTTTATAGCAGGGAGGATACAGTTTATTTGCCCTAAGAAACAAAATAGTTAAAAGTATTCATTCCTATTAACTGTGAACAGACACATTTTTACTGCAAGCTAATTGAAAACCCCCAAGGGAAATGTCCTATGCAATTCATTGACTTGATTGCTCTCAATGGATAGAATTAGCATTGCCTAGACTTTCTTTATATGATGAAAAATTTCATTTAAATAAATTAAATTGTCATTTTTTTCTGATTCTGTTTACTTCTTCAGATATTCATTTATTTGTGCAACTAATCCATTCTATATTTTAAGATGATATAGATAGATAAATAAATGATAGATAGATAGACCGACAGATGGATAGACAGACAGACAG
>NW_015390620.1:22726-32639 GCF_001527695.2 Protobothrops mucrosquamatus | reverse complement strand
TGGTCATCATCTTTAAAGCGCTCCATGGCATCGGACCTGGATATCTCCGAGACCGCCTTCTGCCACAGGTTACCCCCCATCGGCCGGTACGCTCCCACAGAGTGGGTCTCCTCAGGGTGCCGTCAGCCAGACAGTGCCGGCTGGCGACCCCCAGGGGGAGGGCCTTCTCGGTGGGAGCCCCCACCCTCTGGAACGAACTACCCCCAGAGATCCGGGTGATCCCAGATCTCCCCTCCTTCCGCCGCACCCTAAAGACATGGCTTTTTCAACAAGCGGGTCTGGCCTAGGGAATTTTAGTGGGGTTTTTAAGGGTAATTTTAAGGGTAATTTTAAATGATTGGCCTTTTCAAATATTTCTTTTAATTTGGTTTTAATGTAGATATTTATTGTATTGTGGTTTTATAAGGCTGTGAGCCGCCCTGAGTCCGGTGAGGAGAAGGACGGGGTACAAATTAAATTATTATTATTATTATTATTATTATTATTATTATTATTATTATTATTATTATTATTATTATTATTATTATTATTATTAGTTCAGGTTACTTGAGGGACCTTTTCACCCCATTGGGACTAGCCTGTCCCACTCATGCTGGCAGAGGTGGCATGCTGTGAGTCCTGTCAATATTATTCTGGCTGCAGAGTCCAGGAGGTGGGCTTTCTCTGCTGTTGCTCCTGCCCTCTGGAATGTCTTGTCGCCCCCATGTGAATTGACCCCAACCCTTCTATCCTTTCATAATGGCCTAAAGACCTGGCTCTGCCAGTTGACTTGGGGTCCCATGGGAGAACAACACAGCAGAGATGGTTGATTGAGTAACATCAAATTCCACCTCTCCCATTCCACCTCTGCCCTCCTGACGTGTCCTTCGATTTTAATATATATATACACACACACACACACACAAACACTATATATATATATATATATATATATATATATATATATATATATATATATATATATATATATATATACACACACACACACACACACACACACACACACATACAGATATATATATACACATACAGATATATATACACATACAGATATACATACACATACAGATATTCATAAAAAATTTTTGTGGCTGACAAAGAGTTAGTGGGAGACTAGTATAGCTATTTCAAACTCTTTAACTTGAAATAAAGAGCTTGAAATAGCTATACTAGTCTCCCACTAACTCTTGTCAGCCACAAAAATTTTTTTGAGTTTACAGTGTTCACAGTATGTGACATTTGCCTGCAAAACATGTTTCTAGATTGGAGCGAAATGCAGCACAGACTGATTTATTCTATATTTGGTAGACCAGGTGCTCCAGCCAACACATACATACATACATACATACATACATACATACATACATACATACATACATACATACATACATACATATATATGTAAGCCACCCAAAGTTACCTTATGGTAAGATGGGTGGCCAAATAAAAATAGATAGATAGATAGATAGATAGATAGATAGATAGATAGATAGATAGATAGATAGATAGATAGATAGATAGATAGATAGATAGATAGATAGATAGATAGATAGATAGATAGATATCGGGTAAGGGTATCTTCATTTCAAAAAGAAAAGAAGAAAAGGAGATGTTTGCTCTTTAGTTGTATAGTGGAGAGTACAGCTATAGAAAGCCTTCACAAGAGGTGCTTTACATCACACAGAAGCATCTATGAGATACAGCTTGCTGTCTCAACAGCCATTCCAGGAAATGCTTGAAGCCCACAGATACAGGAGGCTTTCTGTCCCTGCACAGTCCACATTTTACTTCTTTCAGACAGAAAGGACAGCTTCTTCCCTTTCCATAGCCAATAGGTTCAGTCTCTCTTCAACACGACTGACACAACCCTCCCACTTCAAAGACAATCAGTTTGTGAAAACCCTTACCTTCTGTATAAATAAATATTGTACTTAAAAAGATTTCAATGGCAAGTACCCACTTCAGATGCTGAAAGCTGTTATTACTTTTTTTGTAAATATTATTCAGAGTGATGATTTTGCTGGGCTAGTTTCCTAGGTCTCTTTGATGTTCGTTTTAAATGGGAGGAAAATTCAGGAATTATTTTACTCAGATGAAAGACATTTAGTATAAAAAGGTGACACAAGGAACCTTGGTGTCCATTGTTATGTCATTCTATATTCAGTAGAAACAAGAGAGCCAGTTTTGTCTAGTGGTTAAGACACCAGGCTAGAAACCAAAGGATTGTAGTTCTAGTCCTGCTTTAGGCATGAAAGCCAGCTGGGTAACTTTGAGCCAGTCATTGTCTCTTGGCCCACAATATCAGGATCGAGTGACAAAATTGTCAGTCAATTCCTGTCACAATCAATGGATCAACATTTGATGGATCCAAACAAAGGCAGAACCTGCACATGTGGGAAAATGCTAGGAAGAAGAAAATCCAATCAAAAGTAAGTTCCACAAAAGAATAAAGTTTACAGCCAGGTTTCCCTCACAAACCTTCCATTATTAATTTGGAATTTTGATTCAAATGAACAATATAATTCAAAGGCTACTTGAGCATCCTAACCTATGAAGGCAATGGTTCTTGAATATTACACTATTGGCATGGATAGTTTAATAAGAAAGTGGCTACTTAATTTTATTCAGCTTTCACGTATGTAGTGTTTGGATAAATCAAAGTCAACAATTTGGTACTGCATTTAGTAATAAACCCCTAATTTGCAGATGATTGTTTTGGGGTATAATTATTTTTCAGTAGGATAATCTGAAAACTGATTTTATGTAGAATAAAATTTCAAGAGTGGAGAAAAAATAGTATTATTTAAATTAAGCCCTATTCTATTCACAGCTACTTTTCTCTCAGAGAAAATTGAATGCTTGTGTTAACTCTAATTTAATAAATGTAGTAAACACTCATCTAAATAAAGCTCAGTTCCTGGTAACTTCAAGGATATATCCAAGTGCTAAACAGATACAACCTTGCTTAGGTTTTCAAGATCACTCAAGGTAGCAAGGCAATAACGAAGTATATCTTGATTGAAGAAGTTGATGTTAAGGATTTCTAAACTGTCTATGAATGTACACATCTTTATCTCACAACTCTCTCTGTCATATGAAAAACAGAAAAGGAAAATCCCTCCTTCTGGCTGCAACATAAATATGAACTCTCAAGTCTTAGATGAAAATAAAGGAAAAACCGAAAAGGAGACTGAGATCAACACATATTATATTACCTTACATGTTTGGTCATGAGACAAGTTGTAGTAGCACTACCTTACACTTTTTTCCTCCTGCATCTTAAGCGCAAAGATACACTTAATACAACATATGAAGAGCTATTCTGGATCATCTTTCTAGAATCACGTTGACACAACTAGACTAATATTTGTGTTCCCAGAAAACTGATACTATAGGCTAATTGTCTTTAAGGCACTTCTATCAATACCATTTCCTATCCCCAATCCCTCAAAAGGAGCTGGAACGTAACCAACTACTTATCTTCATTGCTGTTTGAATTCAAAATGCCGAGAACAGCACAAGCCAATCAATTCTTTTTTCCATTGTAAGAAGAAGGTTAAAGTTGGTTCACCAACTGATAAAGATGTAAGTGATGATTAAATAAACAAGTAGTAGCAGGCTTCCTCATTATCAGTGAAAACAGCTGCACTGTACAATTGTGAGAAAAGGACTAAGAAAATCTCTATCCTAATGTATACTGTGATATATTGCTTCTAAACCAAAAATCCATTTACTTCTTGGAATTCATATCACTATTATTTCATCTTAATAAATCTTGTTAAATAAAATTCTGTAAATTCCTGTTTGGGGGAAAATATTTTCAGTTTAGGGCATCAGTGATCATGATTCAAAGCATTTTGCGCCCATTTTAGAGGGCCAGTTTCCATGCTTGTGAGTGGTTGATCGGTGGTTAGTCGTGTATGCTTTTGGGGTTGTTTGCAGAGGCATTCATGGAGGACCCGCGAACAGCTATACTTCCTACATATCAGTGTATTGGAAGTATTTTACTAAAGATTTGCATGAGTTGATAGCTTCTAACACTACATGTAGATTATGCTTCATCATGTAATGAAAGAGGCTGGCATGTTGCTGAAGGAGAGAAATGTCATTCTTACAACTTGGAGTGACCACTGTTCAAGGTCTTGCTTGACTAGACTCCATACTATATATTTTGATTTCTGCTTAAATAATGTTTAGAAAAGAGACTATGTTTGTTTTAATGTGCATGTGCAGGTTGCATCCAATGTGATGCGTTTCCACTCATTACATTTTGTCCTGCCTTCAGGTGCTTTTGAGAATAAATAAATTGTCCATCCATCCATTCCCCCCCCCCACACACACACTTTCCTGCAATAGCTTTTCAAGTATTGGAAGATGGCTATTATGACACCCTTAAACCTTCTTTTTGTTAGCTAAACTTACCTAGTTCCTTTAGCCATTCATCATATGATTTAGCCTCCAGACCCCTCATCATTTTTATTGCTCTTCTCTGCACTCTTTTTAAGCCTCAGCATTGTTTTAGTATTGTGATGACCAGAACTGGAGGCAGTATTCTAAGTGTGGCATCACTAATACAGTACAAAACAGTACTATCGCTTCTTGTGATCTTGATGTGATCCCTCTGTGGATGCAGTCTAGGACAAACTTACTTATTTCATAGATCTTTCTGCTGTGTGTGCTAGATTGGAATGTTAGCTGGGCAGAATTATTTCTTTCCTATTGTAAATGTGACCTTGTAAAAAGTGCTAAGTGAGCTAGGTATTACCTGGGGGAGTCAGCAGCACAAAATGTAGAGTCAGAATGTCTCCAGTGGAGTTCTGGTTATAGTGTGTTGAGGTCACCTGGGGACCTGGAGATTGGCAGCCTGACAAGAAAGACACCTTCCCGATCAATTTATCTGTCTAGTCAAGTCCTATTTAGAAACTTTGTGTTTACAGATCACTTAAATGGTAGGTTTTAATGGCTTCAGAGAAGCTATTAAGACTTTCCAATCGAGGGAAATGTGGCTGTAACACCAAACACTTGAGAAGGCTTTGTAGAAAACAGAGCAGAAACAACTTTCTAGATTAATTGACTCTCACTCAACACATTTTTACAGAAGACATAATTAAGCAGGGTTGTCAGTTGTCAGTCTTTCTAAGATTGAAAGAACAGTGTTGAAAGAACTTATAGAACAGCAGACCCAAGAAGAAAATTATCTCTTTGGTTAAAAATATTAAGTCTGCTTTAAAAACATGACTTGTTAATGGTATTAAGCTCATATGGTATCTGGATGGAAAGTTTAGCCACACAGAGCAGACAGTAAAATGAATTTTAAAACCAGCTAAGACATGATAGTAAACAACTATTTCTCAGTACAGTAAATGAACAATCCTTTGGAAAACTGAGGGGAGGGGGGCAATATTATGGAAAGTACAGAAAAAGTGTAAGAAATTAGAAGTATTAGATAAGTAAAAGAAGTACAGCTAAAACATACTTTACCCTAACACAATGCACTATATATTTCCATACCTTTCCTATTCCTATAAACTATCTTTGCTTCCACTATTTATATTCTACTTGGGGGGAGGAGGAGAACCTCTATCCAAATGCAGATTTCTTGGTCTTCCTTTCTCTGATACCATTTATTCTTCCTTCATATATTGTGTCATGAATTAATATTTATTAATACTCTCTTCATCCCCCAACTACTGAGAGGTGCAGTAGGAAGACCCCCCCCAAAAAAACTGGGCATTCCCCATGGGTATTCTCCTCCTATGGAACACTTTGCCCCCCCCCATGGAAGAATTGCTCCACTCTCATGACCTTCTAGAAGTCTGTAAACATTTAGCCATTTGGAAGGGCCTTTGGAATGAGTTCTGTAATGCTTCTGATACCAGCAATGTGAGATTAACTGTAATTTTCTTACTGTAATTATATATTCTGTTTTTGTTGTATATTATTATTATTATCTTTTATTCATTAAACATGAACCTCAGTCAACTGAACATTCAAATTATTATTATTGTTGTTGTTGTTATTATTATTATTATTATTATTATTATTATTATTATTATTATTATTATTATTATTATTATTATTATTATTATTATTATTATTGCATTGCCTATGGCTGTTGCTTTTGTACACTGCTTAGAGCCACCATGACTGAAAAAGTTTATAGACCAGAAATAAATATATTTCCTTTGTATTTAGTTACTTGTTTTATTTAATCCAGATTCACCCATCATCCCTTCATTCTTGAATTTACATTTCATTTCACCATACATTGTTTTAATAACTTTAGTAGGTTATTCTCATTGCATTCAACTTAGTCTTTTGCTTCTCCTGATAGATCCAACTTTTTATTCCATAAAATAAATAATAAAGTGGGAGAAGTATGCTGCTATCTATTTTTAATTCCTTCAGTATGCCTCCATTCTTCACAATGGATCTCTAACTGCCAATTGCCTTTATATCAGCATTCACACATCTTATAATTAAAACAAATGTTTTCATATTTGTGCAGTTTTCAATGACCTGCAACAGAACAAAAATCAGATCCGCACATCCAACTCAGCATAAAGCTGCCCTAGCTTGCAATGTTGCACATTGTCACAACTTTTCTCCTTCCAATCAGAATGGAAGTTGTTGTGTCCTGAGCCTGCAGAAGCAGGCTCGGGACGTTGCAAGAGTCCTGGGCATTTGCAAAAGCTGCCCGGGACTAGACTGAGCGGCGCCGGCCTTGCGCGCATGTGCAAGGCGGGAAAAGACCGCCTTGTGATTGGTTGGAATTGCCCAGGGATCAGAGGGTATAAATAGAGGCCTGCGTGCCTCTGCTCGGGTTGTTCGTAGATTGTAGCCAGAGAATAAAGACATGTTGGAAATGCATTGCTTCAAGCGCCATTATTCTCCGGACTTAACAGAAGTGGCATCTTCAGATATACACGTGACATGCTATGGTTCCTCATGAGTATTTTGGAGTTAGAGGAAGAGGACAAATGACAATACTTGCATGATGGTATAAGCAGGCCTATGCCAAGACTTACACACTCGCATCAGGATGCCTGATGTGGCGTTTGCAGGATCACATCATCATATGTATAATAATTTTATTGTTGCTTGCTGAGAACATCACCAATTCTCCTGTAATTTTTGCATTCATTCTTGCTACCTTTTGAATCAAAAATCAATAGTGGCATTCAACCAACCAGCACAGAGCTAGTGCTCCTACACATCAGACAAAGTCATACAACCACTCCATGAGTTAATCTCATGCATCATTTAACATTTCTCCAGTTATACCATCTAAATCAGCAACCTGAGCAATTTTCAACATGCTAACATCATTTAAGACGTCTCTTCATCAGGTTTTTCTTTGGAAAGTAACATTGATAGCATTTCTTTCAATTACATAGTGAACATTTCACTACCATTCACAGAAAATTTTCTTTAAAAACATTCTGCCAGCTTTTGTTTAGAATGTGAGGACTGCACCTATGCCTAACAGGAAGAATATTGATACTGTTCCCCTGCACAAAGGTAAAGATAATAATGAATGCAAAAAACTACAGGAGGACACCAGTTAAATGTGCTTGAGGATTTGGGTAGAATTCTGTTTGAAAAGATTGGAAAGATAACAAGGCATTGCTCACAGCTCAACAGCTAAGAGTCTTAAAGTACACAAAGGGGATTTGTTTGATCTTAAAATAGGGCTAGTTCAATTCAGATAGTTCTTAATTTATGACCATTCAATGTTATGACAGCACTGAACAAGTACAACTTATGATCAGTCCTTGAAGTTCCAACCATTGCAGCACCCCTGTGGTCACATGATTTTGAACCAGAAAATCAGCATCTAGTTCACAATTACAACATCTCAGCATGCTACAGTCACATGGTTGTGATTTCTGACATTCTGTGCTGGCTTCCCACAAGCAAAGTGAATGGGGAAGCTTGCAGGAAGCCAGAAGCCATCAATCAAATGAGGTCCTTATTAAACTACCTGAGTCTCTCTTACTTAATGACAGCAACCAGGGCCACCTACAGTATATTGCTGAACGATATCACCATATGATTTTGTGCTTTACAACCACATAATTCCAGTCTCAATTGCCATTGTAAGCTGAGGACTATCTGTAAGTGTAAAAAAAATGTTTTCCTCAGACAATCTAGAGAATGTTTAAGAAAGGATAGTTATTAACTTCATTGTACAATATTAAACAATGTGTCCTACAAATGACCCATTTTGTTTTAAAATCTATAAATTTGTTCACAGGTGTTACAAAGACTGTGATTTAAACATGTGGATGTACTTTTAAATTATATAATAAAAAATGCCACTTACGGTAGCTAATTATATGAAAGATTTTGGATTTATTGAGTGTAAGGGGCAGCAACTTTGCCACATCCTTCCTCCTACCAATTCTTCAAACTTGAAAAAAATATTGCAGCATCAAAACTGAGAACACAAGGACATGCCTGCTTTCTGTATTATTTCTATCTGAACAGAAATAATAATCAAGGTTTTCAGTGGCTATAAAAGCTATGCCAAGTTATTTCTTTTCCACTGTATTTTTTTTAAGAATAGTGTCTTTCTTCATAACTCTCCTTTTGTATTTTTACAATTCCAGGATTGGATCAGATTGGTATCTGTTCTTCTTAGGGTTTCTTTGCACAATAAAATAAGTCTTGGCTTCCTTTGTTTTTCTAATAATTATTCACCATGTACTTACCTCTCTCAAGGACAGCCAAAGGGTATGGCATTTAAGATGCAATATGAGGAAAGCCACAGGGATGCAACATTCTTTGAAAAGTGTATTTTTGATGTTGAAGCCAAGAAGTTTTCTTGGTTCAGTTATTTCAGGTTCATTATACCAGAGCTAGCAGACCTGGCCTGCAAACACCCCGATAAACTATTACAAAGCATCAAAAAGGAATATGGGGGGAAAGATTGCACGAATGTGTATTTTTCCTACCACAGATTTCTCTAAAATGCAGAAATTGTATGGTATATCACTTTGTTTGTGAGATTGCCCACATATCTAAGCCCACAAAATACATCATGGAAAATAATCTTTACATCAGACCTGCTTTGGATTCAAGTACTGCAATAATGGAAACTACTGCAGAATAAATCCAAGGCTACATAATGAAGGTTTATTTGCCTTGCCCAGAAAATACTTTCCATCCTTCTGGCTTCTACACAAAATATAGACTGCTGCTAAGCAAGCACGTTGTAGGTAAAATAGCATTTGAAACAGAAAAGCATTGTTTGAATATTTCTAGAGATATGAAATCATTCTTAATTTCTGTGTAAATATAAGGAGTCCTTGGGTAAAGCATAATATTTTGTTGTTTTTGTTTAATTCATAACAAAACAGTGCTTTAACCAAAAAATGAAACAAATACAACAAAGAAAAAAAGAAAGAAAACTTAGTAGGATAAATCATTTTAGCAGTGAACAGCATGGGAAAGATAAATGCATAGCCCCTTTCAGTCAATGGACTGGAAACATGATTGTACTTGCACCATATGAACAGATTGCCTATAGAGGTAGACTTTGCATGGACAAATATAATGAAATATGGTCCTCCTTGATACAAAACAGAGCAGGTTAAAAACATGATAATGATATAATAATATTAGAAATATATGGGACAGTGTGACGGGTCAGTGGTGAAGACATTGGGCTTGTAGACTAGAAGTCTGGCAACCCAGATTGGAGAACCAATTGGGCACCATGTGATGGGGTGAGCTCCCGTTCTTGTCCCAGCTCCTTCACTAAACATGCAATAAAAAGCATGCAAATGCAAGTAGATAAATGGATACCACTTGAGTGGGAAGATAACGGTGCTCCATGACTTCATGCTGGCCACATGACCATGGAAATTGCCTTGAAACAGAGATGAGCACCAGCCCCTGTAGTCAGTAA
>NW_015390620.1:20399-21467 GCF_001527695.2 Protobothrops mucrosquamatus | reverse complement strand
GGGCACCATGTGATGGGGTGAGCTCCCGTTCTTGTCCCAGCTCCTTCACTAAACATGCAATAAAAAGCATGCAAATGCAAGTAGATAAATGGATACCACTTGAGTGGGAAGATAACGGTGCTCCATGACTTCATGCTGGCCACATGACCATGGAAATTGCCTTGAAACAGAGATGAGCACCAGCCCCTGTAGTCAGTAATGATTAGGAGGGTATATATATATATATATATATATATATATATGTTTGTTTTCTGAGGTTTTCGCGGGTGTTTGTATGTAGGTCTTTAGTTATTCGGGTTTTCTCCCGCATAGAATTAGAAGTGTCTTGGCGATGTTTCGACGAAGTCACATTCGTCATTTTCAGGCTGGTGTCTTCAGCTTCGTGCTTCTGGGAGTAGTGTGTGTGATCGCAGTAAAAGGAAGAAACAGCTGCGATCACACACACTACTCCCAGAAGCATGAAGCTGAAGACACCAGCCTGAAGATGACGAATGTGACTTCGTCGAAACGTCGCCAAGACACTTCTAATTCTACGCGGGAGAAAACCTGAATAACTAAAGACCTACATATATATATATATATATATATATATATATATATATATATATAATCATTTATATATATATTAGAAATATATACATACTTGAAAAATATTTGCATTAGATAACTATATATAGAATTGTAACTATTTAGTGTTAAAATAATTCAAGCACAGAATTATTAGCCACGTAAATGGTTTCCCATTGCTGTATAGTCTGGAAAACATAAAAAGAATCTTCTGAATATCATCATAATTAATAGTAGTAGTACTAATAATAACAATAAGGAATATGTGGCTTTGATCAAATGCTCACAGCCAATATTTTAACATTTTTTTTAGCTCCTTGTAGGTAGCACCAATGTTGAAGCAATTTCCATAAGGACATCTTATTATTGTTATTTATTGCTCATCATTTTAATGTTTAGCAGTTTTTAATGTTTGTAAGTAACCCAGAATTGCCTCTACTGTAGATGAGATGGGAGGTACACAAATCTGATAAATAAATAAATAATAATAAATGAAAAGAA
>NW_015390620.1:0-18843 GCF_001527695.2 Protobothrops mucrosquamatus | reverse complement strand
CTTACATCCTTATAGGCTTTCATTTGCCTATAGCTTTCCGGCACATATTTTCAGCCTACAAAACGCATATTTTATTGGCAAAGATCTTGTTAGATTGGCATGAATGATTCCCTCCTGTGCTGGCTGAACTCAGAAAGCAAAACATGTTTAATGTGAATTGACTGATGTTTCTTGGAACAGCTGCTCTTGGAAAAAGAATGACATCAAAATGGATGAAAGGGTGCTGTTTCGCCTCCCCTACTTCCAGGTCGGATAAAATAAACAGGTAACTAACTATGTGAGTCTGTGTGAGTGTGAAAATGAAACGGGAAGAAAGAGAATAAAATATAGAAATGTAGTAGCTGGGCAGGTGGAAATGAAGAAAAGGTGCTTTAAATGTTCACCATAGAAAAGAGCAGAATTTTTTCAGAACCTGGGTAGTTCTAATTGAGGGACACTTGATCAAAAAGGAACAGCATCAAGATAATAATAACAAGCCCAGATGTGCAAAAAGACTTATTTCTAATCAACAAAAGTCCATATGAAATAAGCCACATTCATCCATCATTCAGATCTCCTTATTGGGAACTTTAGGTTAATTCATAGAACTGGGTTTGCTCATTGATTAGCAATTTGAAGAAAGCCATGGACAATTTGTTGTATATTTTTTCTCTAACCACATAGTCAGTGAAATAACACAAAGTGATGTGTTATGACCGGGCCTGGGCCTGGAAGTGAGATACCCGAAGTGAAGGGTTAACTCCCTTTCATTGCTCCAATTTCCCCCCAAAATTCTCACCAAGCTCTAACCATGCACACACACCTCCAATAGTTCCTGGCTGCTAAAAGTCCACAAGAGCAGCACAGTTCAGGAAGCTTGGTCACTGGGTGCTTTCATCACACAGAGGGTTGCTGGGACTGCAGCACAATTTGGAGCAGAGCTGTGTCACTGCAAAATCCGGCAAGGCAAGGCAAGGCAAGGCAAGGCAAGGCAAGGCAAGGCAAGGCAAGGCAAGGCAAGGCAAGGCAAGGCAAGGCAGCAAGATGTCGATAACAGCAAATGTGGCTAGAAAAATACAATGCTTGTTTCTGACAAAAAAACCCTCCCCAATCCTATTCCCCAGGTGAGCCCTATGCTGATTCCACCACCTCTCCATTGTCCGTGCTAGGGGATTGGGTGGGGGAGGTAGTTGCTCGTCTCTGAAGCTCCATCACTCCTCTGCTCTACTACCTGCCCTTTCCATCTCCTCTCCCCTTACTTAGTCATCCTACAACCTCTCTTCCTCTCTGGAGACCCTTCCAAGGCTCAAGGGACCTGGGACTGCCTCTTCCTCTCCTTCAGTCGTTCTTCCTGGCTTGAGAGGCAGCACTATCTCCCTCTGTCTCCTCAGACCCGAGCTCTGACAGAGCCATGACATGATCTTTATTGGGATTAGCGATGTGAAAGTTTGGGTGAGATGAGGAAAATCAGAGGGCGGGATCATGTTTTCTTTTTTTAAATTCAAAATTTATTTTGTTTCTCCTCAGGTTCCATTCTTTTCCTGGTTCTCCCTACTTCTATATCCCTGTGGATTATATGACAAGGTGGCAATCAAAACAGAATTTTGAAATGTACTAAAGATTTTTAATTCTTCTCAGTATCTAAAGGGATAATTCAGAAACATTGGTAGATGCCGCAAATGTCATCCTTTTCAGGATGGTCAATTGCCAAAATTCTATTGAGTTTTTATCTTTTGTGCTCCAATTACATATTTGCACCTTTGGCTTTTTTCTTTTCAGTAGGCCTTCAATAGACCTGTTTTTAACCTCTGATTGAACTAATTTAATCTTGAAATTTGTCTACTCGTGATCAAATTAGGTTTAGATTTGGACTTGGATAATTTGCTTGTTTTTTCAACCAGATTTGAGGATTTGCTGAAAAGGTGTAAAACTTTATCCTTCACCACTGAGACCGATTGCCTTTGTTGAGAGGCTATGGCAATCTACAGAGCAGGCAGTAATACCTCTCAGTCTTACTAAATCATCCTATATTGATGTCCCTCTCCAAAGCAATTTCATCCAAACAGTTAAGCTCTGCCTTGTACACCAGAGCTTTATAAGATAATATTGCAATAAGAGAGGAGTGACGGCTGTTGGGATAAAGACAAATCTTAAAATCAATAGTTTTGTTTAGAAAAGTTAGAGATATTATCGTTAAACCAATAGCATTGATGGCTTTGTCCTCCACTGTGGAAGTTCACTTTCAAAATGCCATTCTACCTGTTTAAGATAAAAGTCATATTTCATAGCCACCCCATATTCACTGTTAAATCTGTTGTCCTTCAAGCAACAGGGCAATTCAAGATAAATTTATTAGAACCATGTTCACGTCTCTCAGCATGTGTGCCAAATGCACTTCTGAACTTTAAATCTACACTTTCTTTTTAAGTTTGCATGAACATTATTAAAATATTGGTTAAAGCTAACTTGAACAGAGAGATCTCCCCACCCCACTTAGTGCTTGTATACAACTTTGTCTTTTCCTGGAAGAAAGATAAAGATGCAGTTTTAAGTTAATCCAATATTTAACAATATAAAAGAGAACATTCTAGAAACAAAATGGTAGGCCCTTGACCCCCTAACCTACAGAAAAAACAGAGTAATCTCCTTACTAACTGCAAAGATCAGTCCTCAGAAAAATCTTTACTCTAGCCTATTTTATTAATATTTTACTTCTATTATTAGGGAAGAGTATTTTTCCTTGCTAAATTTAATAACATGCTATCTATGGTTTTAGAGAAGAGATGGAACAATATCTGTCTACAAAATGGACTGTTCTCTGTTTGAAAAAAACAAGTTAGTTTATCATGGTCTATGTGTTGTCCTATGTATCAAATCTGATATTCTGATCTAGCATGCCCTTCTTAGTTAATTAGTTGTCCAGTCTAGATGAGTAAAATGTGTTCTTTCTGCCTATATAAATATTCAGGACAGATGCCAAATTGTATTCAGTTATTATTGCTACCAAGGGACATTGGATTTAATTCTGGAACATCTCAATTTTTTGGTTTTTATAAACATGCATATAAAAATCTTCCAAGAAAACAATGTGTCATGGCAAAATAAGTAATCAAGATTGTACCACTTTTAGGCAGTGGTGGAATTCAGCCACTTTGCACCACTTCGGCAGAACTGGTAGCTAATTTTCTGTTTCCTGGGTCCGGAAGCAGCATCCACACAGAGAACCGGTTGTTCACATATCTGAATCCCACCACTGCTTTTAGGACATGACAATATTTGAGTACCACCAGTGCTTAGCAAGGTGTCAAAAACTTGATGACTAAAAAAAAAGGGGGGGGGATTTTGGGCTTTACTGGTTAGATTCATTTGTTGTTATAGAAATGGCTAGATTATAATATTATGGAAAAGTAAAAAGTTGAGGTTCAATGTTAATGCTTCTTTCCTACTGCAACAGTGGAACTCAAAAGTCAATGCCTTTTCTTTTTCCCTTCTTCCCCTCACTTTTCAACTTTTTTAATGCAAATTTCTTTCTAGACTTGTTACTTATTCCTTCAGAGATAGCACTTGAAGCATCTTCTCTTCGAATCCATTTACCTGGACTATCTCTTTTTCTTGGGATTTTCAAATTTTAATCTGAGGTTCTGAAGAATAATGTTAGTACCTTCTTTTCTCCATCTTAATTTAGCAACTTCGGTCTTGGTGTTAAAAGACCACAACACTCTCCTATTCCATAAATAGAGAGAGAAACTGGGCCATCTCTCTGTGTATTTGACATTTCTTTGTTGTAAAAATGTGGATCCTATGTCTGCATTGTTTTATTATACACCCCTCAGAGTCATGTCCCTAAGAGTAAGCCTGGCATGTCAGCTCATTGGCTGTAGGTGTTGGCCTTGCTACTTGCCATTCACAACAGATTTCATCATACATTAAGATGATACTTTTTTATATAGTTATTTCTAGCCACTTCTTTTTCTTTCTGGTTATACTTTGTTTTTTTTCTAGCTTTTTCCTGCAAGTGCTTTTTCCAGCTCAATGGAATGTTGATCCATTAGTTGCAACAGGAATTGACCGACCAGCTTGTTGCCTGAACCTGACATTGTGGGTTAAGAGAGAGTGACAGGCCCAAAGTTACCCAGCTGACTTTAATGTATAAGGCAGGGCTAGAACTCAGTCTTCTGGTTCATAGCCTGCTGCCTTAATCACTACACCAAATTGGCTCTCTGTCTGATTATACATTTTCCTCCTTTTTGTCATCCAGCATTTCACATTATTATTATCTTTTTGTAATGGTGACATTTTGGGAGGGTCCCTTCTTTAATTATTTTTATAGACATTTTATATGGTTCCATGTATTTTGGGGTTTCTGGCCAAAGCTGCTGATCCCATTTTCTTTTGCCTGGCTCCTGCTGCTGTTTGAATTTCATAATGGCAAGAAGCTTCCCATCAGTTTTCAAAGTAGAAGGGATGATTACGATTGTATTTCTAAATGTCCCATGTTTTCTGATAAAAAAAGAGAGGGGTTATGAAACCTGGAGAGTGTGTGTGTGTGTGTGTGTGTGTGTAAATATCTATCAGAATAATAGAGTTGAAAGGGACCTTAGAGGTCTTCTAGTCCAACCCCCTGCTCAAGCAGGAAATCCTATACCATTTCAGAAAAATAATTGTCCAATCTCTTCTTAAAACCCTCCAGTGTTGTGTGTGTGTGTTTGTGTTTGTGTGTGTGTGTGTGTGCATATCCAGTGGCATCTGCTAATTTGTTGCTACCTTATAAAAATATCTATACCAAATAATCTTTGCATTTCCTGTTGACTGTCCTTTGAGTTCAGAAAAGGAGACTGTGCACTTGACATTCCAGCGTTCCTTGCATTTTAAAGTGACTCATGCAATACAAAAGATAAAATAGTTTCTCTCATCTGCTGGTGCTCAGTATCTTGCCAATTTGAGAAGAACAGGAAACTCATGCATATTTGATAGTTTCACTGAAGCAGTGTGACTTGAGACTAGATGTGTGTTAGTCTATTTCATTTCAACATCAGCAGCTCCTCCCCACCACTAAACTGGTCACTTCTAGTGAAATCCTTCCAGAGGATATAAACAGGAAATAACTTTGTGTAATGGGATATGCAAAGAGAGAGTGAGCAAGCTCGGCTTTTATCAATATCTCTCTCCCTGCCACATCTTTCAGGAAAGGTCACTCGTTCTTCTATCGATGAGTCAAATTACACCTACTATTGTGCACTTCTACTAACCCCCTGCAATGCTGACCTTTCATTTAAGCAAAACATTTGTTCTTAAAAATAAAAAGGGCAGTCCCCACATCCTTGGGCTTGACATAGACAACTGCGGCTTTCAAGGGTGATTACATTTTCCACACAGGAGTCTAGAATTCCCAAAAATGTTTTTTGCATACAAAAATGTTTTTTTGTGAGAAGCCAGAATTTAAGCAGCAGCATGTTCTAACTTCTCAGACCACTTTGATATCAGCAGGTCCAAACTGTAAATCAGTAGCTGCAGTGAATTCAGCAAAGTCCACACAGTTTAAATTCCAATTACTCAGAGATGTTCACAACAACCATGGTTCCTATAATTGGTTCCAAACAAGAATTTAGATTTACAGGCAGACTTTCATCGTTTGAAGGTAAGGCACAAGAATGAGAAGAAATGTACATACCCTTGAACACAAACACATAAACAAGTTTTGATTATTTCAGACACCTATTCCATGGATTGTATTCAGACTTGTCCTTCAACAGGTCTCAGATTTTACTTAAATATAGTCAGCATTGGTTAGCTCTGATTCTCAGAGCAAAACATGCTCTTAAGTAGAAGGTTGTTCCAGATGGTTTTTCTTGTAACTGTCTAAACCAGGGGTCTTCAAACTCGGTCTTTTTATGACTCATGGACTCCACCTCCCAGAATTCCCCAGCCAGCGTGACTGGCTGGGGAATTCTGGGAGTTGAAGTCCATGAGTCATAAAAGGGCCTAGTTTGAAGATCCCTGGTCTAAACCTCCAACTCCAAGACCTGTGGCGGCACAGTGGTTAGAATGCAGAATTGCAGACTAATTCTGCCCACTGCCAGCAGTTTGATCCTTACTGGCTCAAAGTCGACTAAGCCTTCAATCCTTCTGAGGTCAGCAAAATGAGGACCCAGATTGTTGAGGGCAATATGCTGACTCTATAAACTACTTAGAGAGGACTGTAAAGCACTATGAAGCAGTATATAAGTCTAAGTGCTAGTGCTAAGTGCCAACTCCCAGACTTCTGATTTTCTACACGGAGAAGCAGATGGAAGCAGATTGGATAAATGAGAATATGTTTTAACTGAGGATTTTCAGGTATGGAGTCACGGCACTGGGTAGAAATTATTCTTGGCCAATGATGCCTGGCTTCTCTGATTTTCTATGTGTTTTCTTGATCTTCCTCCTCATTAAAAAAAAGATCGATAGGCTGAGTGTATAAGTGTTCCCATTCATGAACAAGAAAGTGCAATTAACATATTAGAGGCATGCCTCTATGTCTAAAAATGGAAAACGTTAGGCATATTAGATTTTCATGAATATTTTTCTTATCTACAGCAAAGTTACCAACCTTTCTGGCTTTTCTGACGGTCGGGCGGGAGGGGGGATGATTCCACATGAGCAGCGGCAAATGGAGGGTGAGCGCATGCACTTGCCCACTGTTTGTGCAAGTGGGGATGCACGTGCATGCATGTGCACTTGCCCGCCACTTCCGCAGCCTGTTTTTGAATGGCTCAAGGCCTGGTAATGAGCCACAGGCCAGAAGTTGGGGACCCCTGATCTACATACTTGCCTATTAATTCCTCATGAAAAGTATCAGCATGGTTTTAAGGTACTATAAGACTTTTTTGTTGAATTTGCTATAATTATATCTGGATCATTGTCTAGGAGTTAGCAAGTGATACGAGCATTTGTTCCTTTTTGACCTGCCACCAGTGATAAAATCACACACCCAAACATATTTTGCCCAATGGCAGATAAATTTGTGCAGGAAGGTTCTGCAAACTTTTATTCATCAACAACCCAATTATATGAATATTGCATAGGTATATCATGAAGAATGCAATAAGAGGTATTGCTGTGATTGAGACCATGGAAATCAGTGTGTAAGGAAAAAAGTACAAGGCAGCTAATATAAACAGCTGAAACTCATTGGTGGCCAGTTTTGAGAAGCAAAAATAGAACAAGAGTTATGACATGAGGCAACTCTTCTGATAGTTAAAAAAAGGTTCAGAGGAATAATGACTTATTCTTTGCAATGCATATCTAAACTTTTAGTTCAGTAAATGTGTCTATTCAGAATCAGCACAACAGTTATATGGTACTTGTTTTGCATCAATATAATAACAGGTTTAACACTTTGTAGAATCACATATTAAACTTGATTCAGTTGTCCCAGTAAGTATTCTTCATTATGTTGGGATTTCTAATGTGCTGTTCCTAATAAAAACAATGCTAGGCAAAATTGCTTTGCTGTCTATGACATTACAATGACATTTAAGAATGAACTTAATTCACTTTATATATTAGAAACTGACATGTTGCCTCTTTAAAGTCATCACTTGTGTAATATCTCTGTCTGCAGTGGATTGTATTCATTAAGCTGTTCCGTCTGCAATATGATACACTAGAAAAGTATAAAACTTTTATGGCCTTTTCTTTTATTATTCATTATTATAATTCAAGCAGACTTAAAGGTTTTCATAGTTACATGATTCAAATTGATTTGATTCAAATGGAGTTTAGCAGATGTTTAAATTTCTTTGTCCTGGTCTTGCCTAATTTTGGAATTTGTAGCCTCTGACACAGCACTCAAAAACTAAGCATGATTTACTGTGCCTGCTAATACTTTTTGGTACATATTTCTCTTTATTATGATCTTTTTCTTTTGACTGGACAGGCTAGTCATTAACCTAAATCTTCTGTATGTAGAAATATAGTCTACCTAGGATTCTATCTTAAAGGACAGTAAAGAGCAATCACAGACTAATCTTGTTTCTTCTAAAGAGACAATAGAATTCATGAAGACAGTTTATATTACAGGATGAGGCCTCATTATATTATCCATTCATCAGCATTATTGGCTTCTCATAATACATCCAAGATCCAGTGGAAATAAATGAAATATGAGCACAATCTGCCCTTCTGTCTTTACATTTATCTTCTGTAAAAAAAATTAACACTTATTGTTTGCCAGGAAAATATTTAACTATAATAGCAGCATTAAGAAAATAACTAGCAAGGTAAATTGAATAATATGCGTTGTGGCTAGATAATGTAGTTGATTTTGGAAATTTTCCAATCTTAATATGGATTATAGCCTGGAGAAATATTATTTAATTATGAAGTTTTGGACATTGTCCAAGCTTACTTAGATAACATAGATTGAAATAACATTGAAAAAAACCAAGTTAGGCCATCTGGGCTTCAGCCCATACCAGCCCACAATCTTGGGAATCAGTGATAATATATTCATTTCTATAGTTTAGGAATTCCAAAAGACTCCCAAGTATATCAAACCTAAACACATGTTGTAAACCATATTTTAATTAGTCTTTGCAAGTATTTGAACCATTTAGCAACTCACTTCTCTTCTTCAGGTTTCAAATATAAATGAATTACTGTGGAGAAAATAGGACAGGAGCATACAATTATGTATATTCACTGCCTTGAGTTGCTTATAAAGTAATAAAGGTGGGATTTTTTAAAAAAATATATAAAAAAGTGTGGGAATCAGTATCAATGCAAAGAATGTCCATTAAGAATCCATTCTATGTTTCAAACTCTCAGGATATAGTTCCAGTGTGCTACCATTGGGAAAGTGTGGCAGGCTTTTAATAGATATATTTAGCAGATAAATTAACAGTCAACAAATATCCATCGTTTTTTTTCCAGAGGCATGCTTAATGGATTTTGAGCACATTCGTTTAGGAACTGATGTTAACACACAATACTTTCTACTAAAAATTCTATGATAGCAATCAAGTTTCCAGAGAATTCTGAAATTCAGAAGCATTGCTAGTTTAGCCATCATTGTAAATCAAGCTATTGTTTTCGGATTTATTTATGTGTGTTTTTCCACTCAGTTGAATTATGTCTTGTCTTTGACCTCCTGACAGCAGGGGTAATGTACCAGAATTTGGGGAAGAAATTAGACTGCATAGCATATCTGCCCAACTGTCCATCTACTTGTCTATTTAGCATTTTGTCCTTATTTTTACTTCCTAATTGCTTGTAGTACCACACATTAATTACTCTCCATGTACAGAGATTTACCCTAAGCTCCCTTGTGGCTCATTTTTTCTTAGCTTCAGTGCTTGCTCCCGTATTTCTGCAATCCATTATTCTATCTAATTTTAGGCATTCTCCTTGTCACTGCCCTTCGGAACTATATATATAAATCCATACCTAATTTTATCATAGACAGAATAAATATTTTATGCTTTTTCCCCTTGTTATAAGTGTAATTTGATTCTGTGTTATTTTTTATTATTTTTCTCCCTGTCTATCTAGGGTTTACATGGCATTTTAATTTTAGACATTATTCTAATAAAGATTCTACTTGTACAATGAGCAGTCCTCAAATGCTTTCCTCATCTGTCTACAAATCCAGTGTTTTGTTTACTTCCCTAATTGCTGTCAGCTTTGACAGTGGGCTGATTGTTTTAAAGTTTATGCCAATTATTTGTTAAGCTGTTCAAAGTATGAAAAAAAAAACAACTGGTTTGTAGATTAAAAATGCTATTTATAATGGAGGTAGAATAGGCTGTCAAGATACTGCATTTAATGATGTAGATTTAGTTGAAGGTTAATTGTACTGGCAACTTTTTAAATGCAGAAAGCATGTTTCTCCCAAAACACCTGGAAATCATCACAATCATGTCAGCTACAGTTTCTCACAAGAATATTCTCCAGAAGAAAACTAAATGCCCATTTTCAGTGATCATTAAAATGTGTTTGGGAAACTTTGAGCCAAGACAGAAGGATACTAGCAGATTTTCAGAAATACGTTGCCTCAGAACCAGTATAGAACAAATGGTCCATGTGTGAGAAGAAGTGATTAATTTTATTTCTTCTGAATTTCCATCCATTTGTTTAATTGGACAATCCCTAGGCCTTAGCTTGATTGGAGGGGGTCTTCCAGAGCTGGTCTTAAATCACAAAATCATAGTTCAGAAAATTGAACAGGAGAAGCAGCAAGTCACATATTTGTTATCCATGGCATGGTAAGGCCAGTGTTCTAACCACATCCATGACACATTGCTTCAATCCCAGCAGCCTACTGGGTACTATGCTTTCTATTATGAAAGAATGGCTAGTGATTGCTCTTAAATAATCTTAAGGCTTGTATCTTGGATGGAGAAGGGATCTTCTGAGAAAGGGATCATGTCCAGCAAGTAATAAGCATGCCAGAAGCTCTTGTCACTATATCGTGGATGACATTAAATTACAATCTACAATCATTATTATGAAGAGAAGGCTCTCTCTTCATACAGAAGAATCCACTAGGTAAAAATGACATAAGATATTGCATCCAACCTTAGCAACAAACTCATTGATAAGTATTCATTGTTCTCTGAACTTACTGAATTGTTTTCCTGGTGTTATTGCATTAACTGGATGTTACCAGCAATGCAGGATACTGTCATTTTTTGCCCTGATTTTATTTTTCATCTTAAGATTATTCTGAGCATTTTTGTCAGGTAGTGCAGAGGGCTGACACCGAGTGATAGCATATGATCAGTATGAAATAATGCTGGGGAAGTGACATTGTCATTTATAGCAATTCTATGGAGGAATAGCTCCAGTTGATCTGTTCTAACTTGTACAACACCATATATTTGTAGAAGGATAACATTCACCTCTAGTATGCCTTTGCTTGTCTTTCCTATAAAGTTAACATTTGCAAATATTCATTTCCTACTGCATCATTCAATTTCATCAAGTTTAGGAACTTAAAGTTGAGATTAAAATAAATTTCATCATTTATATCCAGCTTTTCTAATTCACAATTTTCCCAAATAGGCACACATCACTATAAACAATTGTAAAATATTTTTTTTAAAAAAAAATAATAATTTTATGTTAAAACAATTGAAGGAATTTCTAGGTTCCCTGTACAGGGTACAATTTAAATAACAATTATCCTGTAATAATGGTTGGCCAGTCTCTAGCTAGAGTAAGCTTCTGTGATGGCTGTCATATGGTTTCATTTTTCATTAGGGATAGTTGGTGACTATTGCTAATTATCCATTTTCTCCCATAGAACTCAGTCTCTGATCCCTAGATTTTGGCTCAATGTTTTCTAGGAGTAGTTTATAAACACTTATAAATGCTTTCCTGGCAGCTCTTTTCTTATCATGTTTACTGGGAGACAAATTTTGGCAAAGGGTCAGGGACATTGAAAAATTGGCCTTGGCTTATTCACCATAAAGTGGGAACAATATTCACTTTTTGAGAATTTACAAACAGTGCAAGGAAGTGTCTGCCAAAAGCATTAGATAGTTAATGAATGCTGGATTAGAGCGAGGTTGTCAGTTTGTAAAGAAGAAGGCTAAATTCTTTTCCGTTTTTTAATATTCAGATTTTTTTTTCTCTTCCAGTTTTTGGAGTCATGTTTCTTGCTCAGGGATCTGTTACACTATAAAGCACTGAAACCAACAGTTTTTTCTGCCAGGGATCATATTGGAAAGATTTACATAGACATCTGCCTCTACATTTGAATTCTTAGAGTTTTAATAAAAATGAAAGTCTGCTTCATTTGAAAAAACATTTCATCGTAATTTCTGATTTATGTGACAGTTCCCTCAATATGAATGAATAGAGATAGGAAGTGATATAATGTTTGCATTGCAACTTAACAAACCAGAGAAAGGCTGTTCCTCATTACAATTAGTTGTTGTTTTTTTTTGGGGGGGCACATATTTAACTTGGCACATTTCTGCTCCAAATTCTTTATTAAAAATCCATGGAAATCTACCAAATCAATTCTGGGAACAGATGGGAACTGAATGTACTTCATATAGTTTATGAAGTGGCTGATAAGTCTTTTAAATATTTTTAACAGTTGTAAAAGCCTAAGACACTTACAGAAGTGCCATGTTCTTTGAGAAGCAGAGGGATTTTTATTTGTTGTTGTTTTTGTAGTACTTCATGAAATGTGTGATCACACCATACTGTCTGATCTTATGGACCTTTCTGCAATGAAAAAAAGGAACTGTTTGGCTGTTTTATAAAAATTGGACAATAACCATTACTGTTTAGATCTCAATTCTGAAAACTGGGAGACCAAAACATTATGAGAGCCAGTACAGTGTACTACTTAATGTGTTAGACTAGGATAAGGGTGTCCCACATTCTGGTCCAGTCTCAGTCACAGAAGTTTACTGTACCATGATTTCTGTCTCAGTCCATCCTAATTCACAGGGTTGCTATTGGGGAAAACAAGAAGAGAGAGTCAACATGCATGCAGTTGTGAATTCATGAATTAAAGTGGGATATAAATAAAAGAAAGAACCCACTAGCTGGATGTACAGTATGCTGCCTATTGTTTGTCATTAGCCAACTGGAAGCAAAATACCACTTTATTTCAACCAAATTTCCAGGTAGAATTTAATCCCTGCAGATGCTGCTTATAACTGACTTACATGTGTCTGATACCTCAATGCATAGTATGATTACAACGTACACATTTAAGTTCCCCAGTTTCCCTTGCAATATTATTTGGATACACAGCAGTAGTGTTCATGGTTTTAGATAAATTTCAAAGGGAATACGGCAGAGTATGCTTTTCCATTTCTCCACTACCAGTATCTAAGTCTAGAGGTTGTTCTACCAACATATTGCCATTGATTTCAGGATTCCATTTAGCTACAATAGAATAAAAAAAATATCTGCCTCCATCCTGTTTTTGATTTCAAAAGGTACTTTGAAATGGACCCTATTGGAATATGGTAATTATGTATTTAGGTTAACAGATTATGTCTTAGTTGATCCAGGATAGATTTATTTAATATCTCTGAAATATAAAACAGCTCAATTTGTGGTCATAGAATGGAATTAAAGTTGAGTGCTAATGGAAAAACCTCATATAATGTAAGCTGCATGGCATTTCAGCTCTAGTCTATTCAGTCCTAGGCAGACTGCAAATTCTAAATATAAATAAGATTTTCATTTTCCTTTATTTGCTGATGATAAGATCCATCATTCATGTTTTACTGTAGAACTTTCCATTTTGATTGAATCTAAAGTGCTACATATTTAAATATTGGAAGCATTTCAAAGAAGTTTTCATCAGAATAATAGTGTGATACCTGCTTTGCTTTATTTTTAAAAAAACTGGACTTGGAAGGAAGAAACTATTTTTTTGACTGTCAAGCAATCTTCCTTAAGGGTGCATATTCATACTTAGTAGACCATCACTGTTCTAATGTCCTGCTAAGTTTTAAAGATCAATATAATGGAAAAGCAGTTCAAATTTAATTTCACATTTTATGAAAAGAAAAGAGCACAGATTATACTGATATTCTTGAAAATGGAGCCCATGATATGATTCTATAATTAAGATGGAATCTCTGGAATGTAAGCAGATGGATTCATTAATGGCTTCAATTATGGAGACATATTGTTGTAATAAAAATTATATTGCCTTAAATCATCTCAATGGTATGCATGCCCTGGGAGTATTATTATTTTTTAACCTCTTCTCAATAATTTCTAAGAGTTGCCAAATATTNTAGCAAGGTAAATTGAATAATATGCGTTGTGGCTAGATAATGTAGTTGATTTTGGAAATTTTCCAATCTTAATATGGATTATAGCCTGGAGAAATATTATTTAATTATGAAGTTTTGGACATTGTCCAAGCTTACTTAGATAACATAGATTGAAATAACATTGAAAAAAACCAAGTTAGGCCATCTGGGCTTCAGCCCACACCAGCCCACAATCTTGGGAATCAGTGATAATATATTCATTTCTATAGTTTAGGAATTCCAAAAGACTCCCAAGTATATCAAACCTAAACACATGTTGTAAACCATATTTTAATTAGTCTTTGCAAGTATTTGAACCATTTAGCAACTCACTTCTCTTCTTCAGGTTTCAAATATAAATGAATTACTGTGGAGAAAATAGGAGCATACAATTATGTATATTCACTACCTTGAGTTGCTTATAAAGTAATAAAGGTGGGATTTTTAAAAAAAATATATAAAAAAGTGTGGGAATCAGTATCAATGCAAAGAATGTCCATTAAGAATCCATTCTATGTTTCAAACTCTCAGGATATAGTTCCAGTGTGCTACCATTGGGAAAGTGTGGCAGGCTTTTAATAGATATATTTAGCAGATAAATTAACAGTCAACAAATATCCATCGTTTTTTTTCCAGAGGCATGCTTAATGGATTTTGAGCACATTAGTTTAGGAACTGATGTTAACACAGAATACTTTCTACTAAAAATTCTATGATAGCAATCAAGTTTCCAGAGAATTCTGAAATTCAGAAGCATTGCTAGTTTAGTCATCATTGTAAATCAAGCTATTGTTTTCGGATTCGTTTATGTGTGTTTTTCCACTCAGTTGAATTATGTCTTGTCTTTGACCTCCTGACAGCAGGGGTAATGTACCAGAATTTGGGGAAGAAATTAGACTGCATAGCATATCTGCCCAACTGTCCATCTACTTGTCTATTTAGCATTTTGTCCTTATTTTTACTTCCTAATTGCTTGTAGTACCACACATTAATTACTCTCCATGTACAGAGATTTACCCTAAGCTCCCTTGTGGCTCATTTTTTCTTAGCTTCAGTGCTTGCTCCCGTATTTCTGCAATCCATTATTCTATCTAATTTTAGGCATTCTCCTTGTCACTGCCCTTCGGAACTATATATAAATCCATACCTAATTTTATCATAGACAGAATAAATATTTTATGCTTTTTCCCCTTGTTATAAGTGTAATTTGATTCTGTGTTATTTTTTATTATTTTTCTCCCTGTCTATCTAGGGTTTACATGGCATTTAATTTTAGACATTATTCTAATAAAGATTCTACTTGTACAATGAGCAGTCCTCAAATGCTTTCCTCATCTGTCTACAAATCCAGTGTTTTGTTTACTTCCCTAATTGCTGTCAGCTTTGACAGTGGGCTGATTGTTTTAAAGTTTATGCCAATTATTTGTTAAGCTGTTCAAAGTATGAAAAAAAACAACCAACTGGTTTGTAGATTAAAAATGCTATTTATAATGGAGGCAGAATAGGCTGTCAAGATATTGCATTTAATGATGTAGATTTACTTGAAGGTTAATTGTACTGGCAACTTTTTAAATGCAGAAAGCATGTTTCTCACAAAACACCTGGAAATCATCACAATCATGTCAGCTACAGTTTCTCACAAGAATATTCTCCAGAAGAAAACTAAATGCCCATTTTCAGTCATCATTAAAATGTGTTTGGGAAACTTTGAGCCAAGACAGAAGGATACTAGCAGATTTTCAGAAATACGTTGCCTCAGAACCAGTATAGAACAAATGGTCCATGTGTGAGAAGAAGTGATTAATTTTATTTCTTCTGAATTTCCATCCATTTGTTTAATTGGACAACCCCTAGGCCTTAGCTTGATTGGAGGGGGTCTTCCAGAGCTGGTCTTAAATCACAAAATCATAGTTCAGAAAATTGAACAGGAGAAGCAGCAAGTCACATATTTGTTATCCATGGCATGGTAAGGCCAGTGTTCTAACCACATCCATGACACATTGCTTCAATCCCAGCAGCCTACTGGGTACTATGCTTTCTATTATGAAAGAATGGCTAGTGATTACTCTTAAATAATTTTAAGGCTTGTATCTTGGATGGAGAAGGGATCTTCTGAGAAAGGGATCATGTCCAGCAAGTAATAAGCATGCCAGAAGCTCTTGTCACTATATCGTGGATGACATTAAATTACAATCTACAATCATTATTATGAAGAGAAGGCTCTCTCTTCATACAGAAGAATCCACTAGGTAAAAATGACATAAGATATTGCATCCAACCTTAGCAACAAACTCATTGATAAGTATTCATTTTTCTCTGAACTTACTGAACTGTTTTCCTGGTGTTATTGCATTAACTGGATGTTACCAGCAATGCAGGATACTGTCATTTTTTGCCCTGATTTTATTTTTCATTTTAAGATTATTCTGAGCATTTTTGTCAGGTAGTGCAGAGGGCTGACACCAAGTGATAGCATATGATCAGTATGAAATAATGCTGGGGAAGTGACATTGTCATTTATGACAATTCTATGGAGGAATAGCTCCAGTTGATCTGTTCTAACTTGTACAACACCATATATTTGTAGAAGCATAACATTCACCTCTAGTATGCCTTTGCTTGTCTTTCCTATAAAGTTAACATTTGCAAATATTCATTTCCTACTGCATCATTCAATTTCATCAAGTTTAAGAACTTAAAGTTGAGATTAAAATAAATTTCATCATTTATATCCAGCTTTTCTAATTCACAATTTTCCCAAATAGGTACACATCACTATATACAATTGTAAAATATTTTTTTTTTTTAAAAAAAAATACTTTTATGTTAAAACAATTGAAGGAATTTCTAGGTTTCCTGTACAGGGCACAATTTAAATAACAATTACCCTGTAATAATGGTTGGCCAGTCTCTAGCTAGAGTAAGCTTCTGTGATGGCTGTCATATGGTTTCACTTTTCATTAGGGATAGTTGGTGACTATTGCTAATTATCCGTTTTCTCCCATAGAACTCAGTCTCTGATCCCTAGATTTTGGCTCAATGTTTTCTAGGAGTAGTTTATAAACACTTATAAATGCTTTCCTGGCAGCTTTTTTCTTATCATGTTTACTGGGAGACAAATTTTGGCAAAGGGTCAGGGACATTGAAAAATTGGCCTTGGCTTATTCACCATAAAGTGGGAACAATATTCACTTTTTGAGAATTTACAAACAGTGCAAGGAAGTGTCTGCCAAAAGCATTAGATAGTTAATGAATGCTGGATTAGAGCGAGGTTGTCAGTTTGTAAAGAAGAAGGCTAAATTCTTTTCCGTTTTTTAATATTCAGATCTTTTTCTCTTCCAGTTTTTGGAGTCATGTTTCTTGCTCAGGGATCTGTTACACTATAAAGCACTGAAACCAACAGTTTTTTCTGCCAGGGATCATATTGGAAAGATTTACATAGACATCTGCCTCTACATTTGAATTTTTAGAGTTTTAATAAAAATGAAAGTCTGCTTCATTTGAAAAAACATTTCATCGTAATTTCTGATTTATGTGACAGTTCCCTCAATATGAATGAATGGAGATAGGAAGTGATATAATGTTTGCATTGCAACTTAACAAACCAGAGAAAGGCTGTTCCTCATTACAATTAGTTGTTTTTTTTGGGGGGGGCACATATTTACCTTGGCACATTTCTGTTCCAAATTCTTTATTAAAAATCCATGGAAATCTACCAAATCAATTCTGGGAACAGATGGGAACTGAATGTACTTCATATAGTTTATGAAGTGGCTGATAAGTCTTTTAAATATTTTTTAACAGTTGTAAAAGCCTAAGACACTTACAGAAGTGCCATGTTCTTTGAGAAGCAGAAGGATTTTTATTTGTTGTTGTTTTTGTGGTACTTCATGAAATGTGTGATCACACCATACTGTCTGATATTATGGACCTTTCTGCAATGAAAAAAAGGAACTGTTTGGCTGTTTTATAAAAATTGGACAATAACCATTACTGTTTAGATCTCAATTCTGAAAACTGGGAGACCAAAACATTATGAGAGCCAGTACAGTGTAGTGGTTAATGTGTTAGACTAGGATAAGGGTGTCCCACATTCTGGTCCAGTCTCAGTCACAGAAGTTTACTGTACCATGATTTCTGTCTCAGTCCATCCTAATTCACAGGGTTGTTATTGGGGAAAACAAGAAGAGAGAGTCAACGTGCATGCAGTTGTGAATTCATGAATTAAAGTGGGATGTAAATAAAAGAAAGAACCCACTAGCTGGATGTATGCTGCCTATTGTTTGTCATGAGCCAACTGGAAGCAAAATACCACTTTATTTCAACCAAATTTCCAGGTAGAATTTAATCCCTGCAGATGCTGCTTATAACTGACTTACATGTGTCTGATACCTCAATGCATAGTATGATTACAACGTACACATTTAAGTTCCCCAGTTTCCCTTGCAATACTATTTGGATACACAGTGGTAGTGTTCATGGTTTTAGATAAATTTCAAAGGGAATACGGCAGAGTATGCTTTTCCATTTCCCCACTACCAGTATCTAAGTCTAGAGGTTGTTCTACCAGCATATTGCCATTGATTGCAGGATTCCATTTAGCTACAATAGAATAAAAAAAATATCTGCCTCCATCCTGTTTTTGATTTCAAAAGGTACTTTGAAATGGACCCTATTGGAATATGGTAATTATGTATTTAGGTTAACAGATTATGTCTTAGTTGATCCAGGATAGATTTATTTAATATCTCTGAAATATAAAACAGCTCAATTTGTGGTCATAGAATGGAATTAAAGTTGAGTGCTAATGGAAAAACCTCATATAATGTAAGCTGCATGGCATTTCAGCTCTAGTCTATTCAGTCCTAGGCAGACTGCAAATTCTAAATATAAATGTTTATTAGATCCGTGCCCCTCCTGGCTGGTACTGGCAGCCAGGGAGGGGACACGAGCCTGGTTCCAGGGAATCGTTAACGCCTCTTTGCAGGAGGGTGTCTTCCCGGCAACCCTAAAGGAAGCCGTGGTGAGGCCCCTCCTCAAGAAGCCTTCCCTGGATCCAGACGAGTTGGCCAATTATCGCCCGGTCTCCAAC
>NW_015390619.1:39226-68317 GCF_001527695.2 Protobothrops mucrosquamatus | reverse complement strand
TCAGTGAAGAGATTCAGCAAAGAATCATTCCCAGAGAGAAATCATCCAGATGCCCTAAGCTCTATGGTCTCCCCAAGATACACAAAGAAGGAACCCCACTTAGACCCATAGTCAGCTCCATAGGCTCACCTCTAC
Organism: Protobothrops mucrosquamatus; assembly: GCF_001527695.2. Classification (NCBI taxonomy): domain Eukaryota; kingdom Metazoa; phylum Chordata; class Lepidosauria; order Squamata; family Viperidae; genus Protobothrops; species Protobothrops mucrosquamatus. The sequence continues at coordinate 68,182 of NW_015390619.1, read as the reverse complement.
AAAACCTAGCCAAATTTCTCGCCAAACAACTACAGCCCTATGCAGAATCCATCACCTCACACGTAAAAAACTCATTCCAATTCATAGAGATCATAAAGAAACAAAACTTACAGTCCAGCGACCTACTCGTGAGCTTTGATGTCATTTCCCTCTTCACCCAAGTGTCAATCAAAGAAGCCTTGACAGCTATCCAAAACAAATATAACCCCCCCAAGCACATCCTAGATCTGACCAACCACTGCCTATCCAACACATACTTCATCTATAACGGACAAAAATACAAACAAATAGAAGGAGCACCCATGGGATCACTCCTCTCACCTGTCATTGCAAACCTCTACATGGAACACTTTGAAACCCAAGCTCTAGAAAAATCTGATCACAAACCCAAACTCTGGCTCAGGTACGTAGACGACACCTTCATAATCTGGCCACATGGGAAAGAAAAACTAGACAACTTCCTCACACACCTCAACAGCCTACACCCCAAAATACAGTTCACCATGGAAACAGAAGCTAACAACCAACTTCCCTTCCTGGATGTCCTAGTCTACAAGAAATCCAATGGCTCCCTAGGACACACCATCTACCAGAAGAAAACACACACAAACCGCTATCTGCACGCACTCTCACACCACCACCCAGCACAGATCAACTCTGTAGCCAAGACACTCATCTCCAGAACAAAACGCTTAGCTGACGAACAACACCTAAAAACCGAACTACACACTCTCACTAACGTACTAACATCCAACGGACTCCAAAGAAATAAGATTACCAACCTAATACAAAAAGAAACCCCCACTAAAATCCAAGACAGAGAACAAGAAAACGGCAAAGCCCACCTCCCATACATAAAAGGCACCACAGACAGAATCAGCAAGATCCTCCACAAACACAACATCAAGACAGCATTCTGCACAAACCGAAAAATATCCACCATCCTAAGAAACCCCAAAGACAAAATTGAGTTAGAAAATCAAGGAGTATATGAAATCCCATGCACTGCCTGCCCCACCACATACATCGGACAAACCAACAGAAGAATAAGTGCACGCATTGAAGAACACAAAAACTCAGTCAGAAAAGAGGAACCAACTTCTTCCCTGGTCCAACACCTTAAAGCCACAGGACATCAAATTGACTTTAAAAAGACCCGAACTATCGCCAAAACTGAACACTTTAACAACAGAATAATCAGAGAAGCCATTGAGATAGAAAAACGCCCACACAGCATGAATAAACGAGATAATACCTCCCGTCTACCAGCCATTTGGAAACCCGCCCTTATTGACAAACGAGTCCCTAACACAAAGACTGACACTAGACCCACACTCACAAAAACCACACAGGATGTCACCACCACACATCCACGCAAAAAGCAAACCCAAACCCACACCGATGATGAGGCACAACCACAAACCAGAAGCCAGACCACAGCTGCATCATTAGCCATCTTAAACCCCTCCAATCCATACATAAAGCAAACTTACACCCACCATGAAGATATGGCACGACCACGAACGCGAAGCCAAACAACAGCAACGCAGCTCTCCATCTCAAATTCCCCAGCAACTCAGATTAATCCGAGCACTACAAAGCTCCCACCCAAACAGAACACACCCCCATCCAATCAGAGCACAGCCAACCCCCCATCCAATCAGAGCACAGCCAAGCCCCTAACTAATCAGAACACACCTCCACCCAATCAGAACACAGCCAAGCTCCCACCCAATCTGTTCATACCCCCCCGGCAGTTAAAAGGAAGAAACAGCTGCGATCACACATTGCTCCTAGAAGCATGAAGCCGAAAACACCAGCCTGAAGATGACAAATGGGACTTCATTGAAACGTCGCCAAGACACTTCTAATTTTACGCGGGTGCACGGAGGCAAAACAATTAGCTGGTCAGAATAATTGTCTTTATAAGCACTGCCAACGTTCACCCAACAGCCCCCACATATGCTGGCACAAGTTCAATAAAACAGTCAACGGAGTTCAACAGTTCTTTAAAGTAAAACAGATAACAAACAAAGTATGATCTTTTCAACGCCCATGTCATGTGTCTGATTAACGAAACACTTAAAAGGACTTTCAGGCATATTTTTACTTTCGGTTTCTTTTTCCCGGCCTTTCCTTATTCTCCTCCACTTTCACTGTTGCCTGATTTAACTATAAAAATACCAGACAGTTCTGCATATTGTCAAAGCAAGAATATACAGTATTTGCAGCGTTGACAGCCCAGCTTGCCTGTAATCAGCAAACTGCAAAACTGAAGACAGCAAGGAAAACTCAGCAGGAAACAAACTTGATCCAAGATACAAAGAGTCCAGGTACAAGAGCTCACATCACAAGAGTTCACGTTTGTTCCCGGCAAATGCCCCACCCCACAGCGTCTCCTTAAATACCTATTCCCCAGGTGTGCCTTGTAAAGTGGGGTGTGACGCTCTCCTCCCGAGCAAGCGAGCCTGCCTGTTGTTCCCTCCTCCTCTCTGCTCTCCTTGCTCTGGGATCTGGTGGGGAGGGGCCTTGNAGCGTCTCCTTAAATACCTATTCCCCAGGTGTGCCTTGTAAAGTGGGGTGTGACGCTCTCCTCCCGAGCAAGCGAGCCTGCCTGTTGTTCCCTCCTCCTCTCTGCTCTCCTTGCTCTGGGATCTGGTGGGGAGGGGCCTTGCTCCTCGCCTGAGCTCTGCCTTCCCTGTTCCAAACTTGAAGGGCCCTGGCCTGCTTCAACGTGTTCCTCCCCACAGTCCTCCGAAGCCACAGACACCCCTTCCTGGGCCTCAACAGGGAACTCCATGTCGTCCTCAGAGTCAGGCTCGGACAGAGGCATGACACTATCCCCCCCGCAGGACCCCCTCCTCCGGGACCACGCGGACTAGGATGTTGCGGGAACCGGGTATGAAAGTCGCGAACCAGACGAGGGGCGTGAACGTCGGTGGCATCGATCCACGTGAAGTCCTCAGGTCCATAACCTTTCCACGCCACGAGATACTGGAACCGGCCCGGCAACCGACGGGAATCCCAAATACTGTCCACTTCATACTCCATATCTCCATGGGGGGTGGCTGGACCTGGCGATGGTGGAGCTGGCCTATGTGGATCGTCGGCTGCGACTGGAACCAGCAAAGACCTGTGGAAAACTGGGTGAATCCGCATGGTCCGGGGTAATGACAAGCGAAACGCCACCGGATTGATCACCGCTTTGACCGAAAAGGGACCCAAGTAACGGTGATCGAGTTTTTTCGATGGCCGTGCTGTAGGCAGGTGCCGCGTGGAAAGCCAAACCCGATTGCCCACAGATAACGGAGGGAGATCTTGACGATGACGGTCGGCGAATCGTTTGTAATCCTCCTTGGCTTTCTCCAGCTGGTGCCGAACTACTTGATGCACCGCCTTCAGCTCCTGGAGGAACTTGTCCACGGCCGGAACTGGGGAGTCCGATGGAGCCAACGGAAAGAGCCATGGATGAAATCCGTAACTGGCAAAGAACGGTGACACACGGGTAGATGCATGCTGGGCATTGTTATAGGCGAACTCCGCCACAGCCAGCAGCTCCGCCCAATTGTCCTGTTGGGTGTTGCTGAAACAGCGGAGGTACTGTTCCAAGATTGCATTCACCCTGTGCCCCCGTCGGTTTTGGGGTGATGGGCGGAGGACAGACACGCCTGTACCTGCAGTTCCGTGAGTAGGGTCTGCCAGAAGCGTGCCGTAAATTGCACCCCCCAATCTGACACGACTCGGTCCGGTAACCCATGCAGCCGAAATACATGGGCGATAAACAACTGGGCCGTCATTCGTGTTGTAGGGAGACCCACACACGGGATAAAATGAGCCATTTTGGTGAGCATGTCCACCACCACCAAGACGGTTGTGGCACCCTTGGAAGGGGGCAACTCGGTAATGAAGTCCAACGAGACCGTCCCCCAGGGTCTTTCCGGCGTGGGTAGCGGCTGCAAGAGACCAGGGGGCGCACCAGTAGCATACTTGGCCTGTCGACAAATGCTGCACGATGCCACATAACTCGACACATCGTGTCAGAGCCGCGGCCACCAAAACATTCTGGAGACAAGGTGCAATGTTTTGAAGACCCCGAAGTTACCCACTGATGGACTATCATGGCATTGTTTCAGAACGATGCCACGAAGGGGTCCCCCAGGAACATAGATGCAGTCTTGGAAACGCAACAGGTCATCCGTGTACATCCAAGGGGTCTTATCTCCCTCATCGCCAGCCAACTCACGACGTTGAGCTGCCACGAATGGATCCTGCCGCTGCGCATCACGAATTCTGCCCCGTAGGTCCACGGGCTCCTCTGTGGCCGCCAACCATTCCAAGGGGATAACCGTTCTGGGCATGATCTTGTCCTCCTTTCGGGTAAATTCGGGCTTCCGAGACAGCGCGTCCGCACGCTGGTTCTGCCCGCTAGGGACATAGGTCACCCGAAAGTCAAACCTCGCAAAAAACAGTGACCATCGCACCTGTTGCTGATTTAGCGTTCTGGCAGTCCGTAGGTGCTCTAGGTTCCGATGGTCTGTTCGAACCTCGACTTGGTGACGGGCCCCCTCTAAGTGGTGCCGCCATGTCTCAAAAGCGACTTTGACCGCCAACAATTCCTTGTCCCAGATCGTGTAATTCTGTTCGGGGGCCGACAGCTTCCGTGAATAATAGGCACATGGGAACAAGGTACCTGCGGGAGCATAGGCTTGCAGAAGCACTGCCCCGATGGCCACATCCGATGCATCCGTCTCCACCACGAACGGCCTTAAGGGATCAGGATGTTTGAGGATAGGCTCGGATGCAAACGCGGCCTTGACATCCAAGGCCCCCTGCTCCTCCGCGCCCCAGCGGAACTTCACCCCTTTCCTTAACAGATTGGAAAGGGGCGTGGTCAGGGTCGCAAAACGAGGAATGAAGGTGCGATAATTCGCAAACCCCAACAGACGCTGCACGTCCTTAACCCTCCGCGGAGACTGCCATTCCTGCAGCGATTTTACTTTCTCCGGATCCATCTCCACACCCTCAGGCGAGATGCGATGGCCCAGAAAGTCGATCGTGGTTTGCGCAAACTGGCACTTCTCACGCTTGGCAAAGGGATGGTTATCCCACAATCGTTGCAACACCAGCTGAACATGGTTCCAATGCTCTCGTGGGGAGGACAAGTAAATCAGGATGTTGTCAAGATAGATGACCACAAACTTGTCCAACAGGTCCCTGAACACATCATGCATAAAGTGCATGAACACTCCCGGTGCGTTAGGCCAAAGGGCATAACCGTGTACTCAAAATGTCCATAACGCGTCCGGAAGGCCGTCTTCCACTCATCTCCCGCTCGAACTCGGACTGAGTTATAAGCTCCCCGTAAGTCCAACTTCGTAAATATTTTGGCCTGGCGGAGCCTCTCGATGAGTTCGGGGATGAGCGGGAGTGGGTAGCGATTACGGATCGTGATGGCATTCAGCTTCTGGTAATCACAGCACAATCTAAGCTCCCCTGATTTCTTCTTCACGAAGAGCACTGGCGCAGCCAACGGGGAGGTGGAAGGCCGTATAAACCCCTTCTGGAGATTCTTGTCGATGAAGTCCCTCAAAGGTGCCAACTCCGGTTCCGACAGAGAGTAAATCTGGCCAACCGGCAATTTGGCATCGGGCACTAAATAAACCGGGCAGTCATAAGACCGATGTGGGGGCAACTGATCTGCCTCTTTTTCCCCAAAGACATTGGCATAATCCCCCAACTCTGCCGGTAGGTCCAGGTCCACAGGGGTAGCCACCCTCCCTGCGCAGACATGCAGGTGATGGGTGGCACACTTCTTGCCGGGGAACCGCACTGTCCCAGACCAAATAATCTGCGGATCATGAGCCCTCAACCATTCCAAACCCAACACCACAGGAAAGTGAGAAACGGTAGCCATATAGAACACGGCTTCTTCCATATGCGGCCCAATACGCATGTGAAGGGGTCTGGTTGCAGCAACCACTGGGCCGGAACGAAGGGGCCGCCCATCAATCGTCTCCACCAAGACTGGCGGTGGCAACTGCTGCTGGGGAATGGACCACTGCGCGACAAAATCTGAGTCCATGAAATTAGCATTAGCCCCGGAGTCCACCAAGGCCTGGACCTCCACCGCTCCCTGACCAGGCACGAACACAGTCGCTGGTAACACAAGGTGTTTAACAAGAGTCTGCTGAGGTGGAGGTACTGGACCCGTGTCCAAGTGAGCCCGGCCTACGGAGCCCTCTAGGCCGGGCCCGGCCCGTTTCCCGCCGCCGCTTTGGCTGCCTTCACCGGACACTTGGCTGCCATATGGCCTGGACCGCCACAATACAGGCAAAGGCCTTCACAGCGGCAGCGATCTTTCTCGGCTTGGGTCAGACGGAGTCGTGCAGCCCCCAACTGCATTGGCTCCTCCGGAGGCGGTGCCAACGGTGCCACTGTCTTAACAGGTGCGGGCAAGGCCTCCATCCGTCGTTGCGCCCGTCGCTGCTGGAGTCTTGCATCGATACGGAGACACAGGTGCATGAGCTCCTGCAAGGAGCGAGGGCATTCAGTGCGTGCCAGCTCATCCAGGAGTTCGGACGAAAGTCCCTCCTGAAACTGGTCCATAAGCGCCGCCTCGTTCCACTGCAGCTCCTGACACACCAACTGAAACGCAGCAATGTAGTCTGTCAGTGAACCACGCCCCTGTCGCAACTCTCTCACCTGACGGTTTGCAGTCTGGGCCATAACTGGGTCCTCAAACATGGCCTTGAGTTGCCGGCAAAACTCTGCATAATTGTCCAGCAGCTGATTGGGCTGGGTCAGCAGGGGTGTTGCCTAACGTGCTGCCGTTCCTGTCAACAGGCTTAGCACAAACCCCACCTTATCCCGGTCAGTGGGGAAATCCTCCGGCCGAAGGCTCATGCATAACTGGCACTGCCCAAAGAACGATGGGAATCGTGCCTGTGAGCCATCAAACGTGTCTGGCACTGGAACAGGATTTCTGCGGCGTGGCCGAGCTGCTTGCATCTGTGCCATCTGTGCAGTCAGGAGAGCCACCTGCTGTTTTAGCTGATCATTTTCCGCACGGAGCTGATCCATGGTCGCCCTACTTGGTCTGGAGGAGCAATTGGGAGTGGGCTGGGAACAAAATGTGATGACCCAGGGCCCCGAACGGAGGCAAAGCAATTAGCTGGTCAGAATAATTGTCTTTGTAAGCACTGCCAACGTTCGCCCAACAGCCCCCACATATGCTGGCACAAGTTCAATAAAACAGTCAATGGAGTTCAACAGTTCTTTAAAGTAAAACAGATAAACAAAGTATGATCTTTTCAACGCCCAGCTTGCCTGTAATCGGCAAACTGCAAAACTGAAGACAGCAAGGAAAACTCAGCAGGAAACAAACTTGATCCAAGATACAAAGAGTCCAAGTACAAGAGCTCACATCACAAGAGTTCACGTTTGTTCCCGGCAAATGCCCCACCCCACAGCGTCTCCTTAAATACCTATTCCCCAGGTGTGCCTTGTAAAGTGGGGTGTGACGCTCTCCTCCCGAGCAAGCGAGCCTGCCTGTTGTTCCCTCCTCCTCTCTGCTCTCCTTGCTCTGGGATCTGGTGGGGAGGGGCCTTGCTCCTCGCCTGAGCTCTGCCTTCCCTGTTCCAAACTTGAAGGGCCCTGGCCTGCTTCAGCCTGTTCCTCCCCACAGTCCTCCGAAGCCACAGACACCCCTTCCTGGGCCTCAACAGGGAACTCCATGTCGTCCTCAGAGTCAGGCTCGGACGGAGGGCCTACAAGATCTCACATACCTCACCCCCATTTAGACATACATCAGGACCTAATATTGTTCAGCAGGCTAAGGACTATGCACCAAATTTAGGCATCTAAAAGAAATGCTAGCTCTCCCGGTTCCTAATTTTAAGCCAAGAGAAGGACTTCAAAGGGATTGTAAAATGTTTGCTAGAATGCTGTTTTGATCCTCAACCAGCCACTTCTGATTACATTCTGAAAAAGTACCCCCTCCCCCAAAAATTCTGACCATGGACCAGTAGTTAAAAACTTAATTCTTCAGAGGAAGAATCGATCTCAGGATTCTATTTGTATCAAAACAAATCAAATTAGAAAGCAAAATCTTCAGAATGGACCAATTTAAGAAGCCAGTGAAAGAAGTGAACCAAAATCTAGAAGCTATAGTTAATGGACCAGTCAGGACAATAACAAAGGGGAAAAGATAGTACCGCTTGCCTATTACTGATTACTGCAATTGCAGCAGCCATATCAGTGGAGTAGAAAGAGTTCTTCCAAATTCATACAAAACTAAAGCTCTGAAAAGCATTGCTCTGGTCAGGGTAAAATTGGAATGTGGTAGCAGAAAAAGAATTCCAATCTGACCATAAATATTGTACACTCTGCCAAGAGATAGGAAACTGAGGTATGCTGCAAAAGAGTCATGGCCCTAAAGTTGATGACAGTACCCAAAAATTGAAGTCAGGACTCCTCAACTTCAACTTAAATCCAGTTTCAAGGCTCCTGATTATCCTTCTGACAGGTAAAGAAAAACTAAACTGTGCAGCAGAGTTTAATATTCTGGTTTCTGACAAGCCCTTTTAAAAATCAGAAAGTATTGCATGGTGTCTGAAAGACACCTGGATAAAAAGTATTTAAGTAACTGCCTCTAAAAAGCAGAGAAGTTGCACTCAGCTCCAACATCTTCTACTAAGAATGTCTCTCTTTTCCCACTGCCCACGTCATCTTCAATGCAAATGGAGAGAAAAAAGAGAACCAACTAATAGGGTTCTTCCTGCTATCATCAAAGCTACCTCAAGAACAGCTCTGATGACAAAAAGTCCTACAGCAAACAAAAGTAAGAGTTGGGGATGGGGTGGAAATCTTCACTAGTACAGTTGATTATTTCTCCGATTATATCTTATTAGAGATCAAGATTGTTTTTAACCAAATTATGTTTGCCTATTGTAAACTGGAAGAATAGTTGAACTGCACAAACTGATCTAAGAACCTCAAGTGGTGGAAACTCATTACTTTAGACTCAGAAGTATACAAATCCTAGACAAGTTGATCCATGAATAATCAACCAATAGGAAACTACTGTATTAAACCCACAGGAAAAAAATGCAGCCTCTTTTAAATAAATCACATCCAGAAGATGTCCTTTCTTATGTACTTCAGCCCTTGTAGAAGATCTTGGACAATGAGAACCGTGGCTCACGCCTTATAAATCACCCACTTCTCAGTCAGCAGATTTTCTGTGGAAGGGGTGAATCTAAACATGATGTGGTCATTCCTTTGGACAGGCATAGTTGGCAATCCAATGAAGATCAGCCACCACTCCCCAGTGAAGATAGAGTATACTGACCACCACCAGCACGTGCATAATCTGATGGCTGTTGAACCAATAGTCAAAACAGCCTGGCTTCCAGCGCTCAGGCACTCGCGAGATGTTGATGACGCCCCCAAGAAAGGCCAGACCGTCCATAATGAGGTATGAACGCAGAGAGGTGGGATGGCCAGTGCCTAATCCCACCCACCGCAAATAGAAGAAGAAGAAGCGGAACAGAGCCTGCCAGGCAAAGGCTTGTAAGCGCCGGACACTGGAGCGAGCAGTCACTGCACAAAAGATACCATAGCTTGACAAGCCTGTGTAGGCCAGCAGGGCAATAGAACGAAGAAGTGGGGAGCAGGCCAGCGTGCAGTAGATGATTGGAAGAGCACCTGTGTGGAAAGAGACAGTCAGTCCACCAAGAAATTAAAGATAAAAACAGTGGCAATCAGCTTACATGGTCAGTCACTACAGGTAGTCTCCAACTACAATGGAGCCTCACTGCGGCATAAATCAAGGCATTGTGTGACCAGACTCAATTTTACAACCTTTTTTTACAACGTTCATAAAAGGAGTCAATGCAGATGTTAAGCGAATCACCTGGTTGTTAAGTGAACCACCTGGTCATTAAGCAAATCCAGCATATCCAGCGGGCATTTTTTGCTGGGAAATGGCAAAAAAGTTGCAAATTGTGATCACATGACTGCGGGACATTGCAACCAGTCACAAATGCTTGGTTGCAAGTGCCTGAAATGAGATCACATGACCTCAGAAGGGTGGGTGCAGTAGTCATAACTTTGAGAATGGGTCATACCTTTTTTTGAAGTCTATTGTAAACAGTTGTTAAGCAAGGACCTCATGTAGCACTCTTGAAATATTTCAGCTTCCTTCAGCTTCTCAGAACAAACAGTCTTGTATTTACAACAATAGAAAGCCCCCTTTTCCCCAAATAATCTTTACAATGCAAGGATCATTCACTGAAAATGTGTTTTTCATTGTTTTAAATTCGGTTTCTTTTAAGTCAGCATGAGTATTTCCTTTCCAAGCATAACCAGAACTGCTCAATTCCACATCCTTTTTACCTCCGCTTCATTCTTGAGCTTTTACCCAAGATGGCTTCTGCCATCACACAAAAGATTGGCTCTTCAGTACCCAAAGCCAACACAATTTGACTCACATACCCTCTACGCAACCTGCTCCCAGCTCAAATACCACTTTCAGCCTTCCGCATTGCGATTTTGTCCCTTTTTTGTTCCTCCAATCCAGTAAGTCATCCATGGATAACAAGGGAGCGCTTTAACTCACCCAGAGTGTTGACCATGCATACCCCACACATATCAAGGGTGAGCAAGGTATGGTAAACAGCAGGGCCTCCCTCATGATTCATGAAGAGATGGTAAAGCACGCTGCCCAGCTGTGGAAAAATGCAAGCCAAATAGTGCACGACTCCCAGCCATGATTCTGAAAGTCGAGCCCATGGAATGGTCAGTGGCAGCACGAAGAGAAACCCCAGCAGAGGGATACCTGAAAGAAGAGGAAAGAAAGAACTGAGAGAGAGGATGACTACTCAGAGTCCAATTAGGGATAGTACCAGAGATCCCTGCCTTTTTTCCAACCCTGTCAGCATTTCCTGCATCTTATCCCACCCAAACATGTGTTTGTCCCAAGCAGCATCCTTTGTTTATCATCTGTCACAGAGCAACGATGAAAGAAATGTCATGGACCCAGCATTTTTGTGTAGAGACACTCAACCTATAGGTCCTCCTTTTAAGAGAGACATTTGTTTTAGTACAGACTTTCCTAAGCCTTCCACAACTTGGTGGCTTCCTAATGTGTTGGGATTGCATGCAAGTTGGGAATTCTGGGGGTTGAAATCCCAACATATCTGAAAGATACCAGGCTGGGGGAAGCTGGTTTATTGATTTCCTTTCATTTAGTTTCAGGTGAGGAAACTTTCAGCAACACTCAAAAATGTCTATGGAGACACAGCCATCCAGATCATGGTTGTCCCAAGAACTGAAGAAACTTCTCGGATGAGAAGTGAAACGTCTTCAAGAAAAAACGAAGTCCAGTTGCTTTTTGAAAAAGCACCTTTGGGAGAACACTCAAAAATATTAGCGGATGGGAGATTAAAGAAATGGCATCCTTGTCCCAGTCGCTAGAAAATGTTTACTGTGAATGATATTGAGGATTCCTCAGAAGCACAAACCCAAAGAGAAAAGTTTAGAATTAAAAACTACAGTACTTGCAGATCTCTAAGTTTGTGATCTGCTTAATCTGTGCTATTAGGTTCTCTGAGCGTTATATCTCTTTGTATGAAGTTTTACATGATTTCCACACCTCCTTTTGGGGGGGAGGGGAGACTATAAAGGTAGTCCTCTACTTATGACCACAATTGAGCCCAACATTTCTGCTGCTAACCAAGGTAGTTGTTAAATGAGTTGTTGCCCATTTTACAACCTTTCTTGCCACAGTTGTTAAGTGAATCACTACAATTGTTAAGTTAGAAATACGGTTGTAAACTGAATCTGGTTCCCCAGTGACTTTGCCTGTCAGAAAGTCAAAAAAGGTGAACACATGACCCCAGGTTACTGCAACTGTCATAAATACATGCCAGTTGCCAAGCGTCCGAATTTTGATCAGGTGACCACAGGGATGCTGCAAGGGTTGTACATGAAAATAAGTTACCTTTTTTCAGTGCCACTGTAACTTTGGTCACTCAACAAATGGTTGTAAGTCGAGGACTTACTCTGTGCATTAGCTATCCAGCTATCCAGGTTCTGGCATATAGTGGTTGCAGGGAAGGATCTCAAAAAGTGCTCTCAGAATGGCATATGCAGTCTACTTTCCTTTAAGCTCTCAGAGCAGAGAGATAAAGACGTTGCGTTACTTCATGTCCCTCTGTACAGAATTTTACAGGACTTCCCCATTCTGAAACCATTTCCCCATATTCCTTCCTGCAATCACCGGGTGCTGGGACCTGAATAGCTACTAAAGTTAATGCACTGCACTAACTTGCACTAAGATGCAAATGTCCACGAACTGAATTGTTGGTAGAGGCTCTGAACTCTACAGAATAGCATCTTCCAAATAGATGGGGAAGAAATGGAGGTAGTGACAGATTTTATTTTCCTGGGCTCCAAGATCACCGCAGATGGGGACTGCAGCCAAGAAATTAAAAGACGCTTGCTCTCAGGGAGGAAAGCTATGGCAAATCTAGACAGCATACTAAAAAGCAGAGACATCACCCTGCCAACCAAAGTGCGTATAGTCAAGGCCATGGTTTTCCCAGTTGCAATGTATGGCTGTGAAAGTTGGACCATACAAAAGGCTGAGCGCCAACGAATTGAGGCCTTTGAACTATGGTGCTGGAGAAGACTCCTGCGAGTCCCCTGGACTGCAAGGCAATCAAACCGGTCAGTCCTAGAAGAGATCAACCCTGACTGCTCTTTAGAAGGCCAGATCCTGAAGTTGAAACTCAAATACTTTGGACACCTAATGAGAAGGAAGGACTCACTGGAGAAGGGCCTAATGCTGGGAAAGATTGAGGGCAATAGAAGAAGGGGACGACAGAGAATGAGGTGGCTGGATAGAGTCACTGAAGCAGTAGGCATGAGCTTAAATGGACTCCAGAAGATGGTAGAGGACAGGAAGGCCTGGAGGAACGTTGTCCATGGGGTCGCGATGGGTCGGACACGACTTCGCAACTAACAACAACAACAAATCGCAGTAAGGACAGAACTGTCCTTATTGTGCTGTTTGCTACCCAACGTAACTATTAAAACTCATGTGGCATTCTTTGATATTTTTTCCTTCAAAGAAAAAACCCCTCATAGTTATGGGGAATCTTCACACTTGTTTGATACCAACTCATCATTCTCAAGGATATGATATGTTGTCATCCAGCCCTGATGATTCCTAAAAATTATTCTGAGGAAAAAAATGGTATGCTCCTATTATTATAATCTGGAGTAGATTTTCTTTTCACTCCAAATCCAATGAATTTCAACCATTTCTGATTTGCACATCCTGCTGTCTGTGCTTGACCTTATCCTCCTTTTTTCTCATCTCCTGTTTCCCCAGAGGTTGCAGCTTTACACAAACAGATTAGGTCTCCCTGAGCCCAATTACTGTGCTAATTGAGGCTGCCTGAAGCCAGATCTCAATTAGGAAGATGATAAACACCCCCCTTGAAGTTCATTAAGGGCCAACCATTCTACTTGTGGCAGGCCCAAGAGAAGATTCTACAAGTGACAAAGTCAACGAGTAAAACTAAGGAGGCCTGCCACTAGACTAGAGAGCGGTAGTGTCACAAATTGGCTAGTACGCAGAAAGCTTGTGGCCAAACTTATTTTGCTAACAGGATTTTTGTGGCTTTAACAACAGTATAAAAAACAGTTCTAATCGGAGCCACTCCCCCACTTCCAAATTATTCTAATCCTTGCCAAAAAAAAGATGTACTTCTTTCAGCTTTTGTCCAACATATATCAAGAACACTGGGCAGTAGTCAGGAGATTAAAAATACAAAAAAGGGTGGGAATTGATTTATTTAACTTACACGTTGCCCATCTTACCATAAGCAATTCTAGGCAGCTTATAGTCATTCAATTAAAATGCAGTATAAAACATTTTAAAAAAATAAATAGGGATCTTAAATTTAAATTTAAAATTCAGTTAAAGTAACATTGATCAGGATGGAGAGGGTGGGAGCAAAGGGAGGGAAAGAAGAATATTTAGGAAGAAAAACCTGAGTCTCTTAAAACATCCCAAGAGTGCTACTTTCATCATGAGAAAGCTCACCAAGAACTGACAACCTTGGTAGAGTAGGTTACTTTATCTTGATAATACAAAGAGAAAGCTCCACTTTTTAAAACTGACAAAAGTTCCATCCACAAAAGGAGAGGCAAAGTTTTATTCCAAACATTCCTCTAAGTTCAACACTGTCTAAACCAGTGGTTCTCAACCTGTGGTCCACAGACTTCTGGGGGGGCTGCACTGTCATCACAGGAGCTTGAAGAAATGTTATGATTTAACTCTTAAGTCTTGGAAGTCTGTGGCCATGGTTCATGGCCACAAAAGGTATGTAAAAAGGGTCCATGGGGAAGAAAAGGTTGAGAACCACTGGTCTAAACTAACAATTCCCCAAACCTGGGCTCTCCTACAACCCATAATACAAAGCAGCACATCTATGACTGTGACAATCAGAATTGCAGGCAACCATATCTTCCAGGTTAAGGAAAATTGACATAACTTTTCCTACCTGACCTAAACATTGGAACCTGAATATTTTACATCCAAAGCATGTCGTAAAATGGGGCAAAACTCACTTAACAAATGTCTCACTTAGCAACAGAAATTTTGGGCTCAATTGAAGTCGTAAGTCGAGGACTACCTGTATCTTCCTACCAAGCTATGGTTTCACTGTCTTCAAGAATGTTCCCACTGATAGGAAGGATTATGGGCTTGGAATCTAAAACTCTGCATTTAAGGATCAAAGAAATGGTGGTGATGATGATATAACCAAGCCACTGAAGCCAGTACAGTACCAGGTATTTCAATGAAGAGATACCTAAGTGTTTTTTCACCTTAGTTCTCACCGGTCCCTGGAAACTCCACCGGATGGGATGACAGCCTCAAGGACAACAGGGATGGTGTGTCAGCAGATAAACTGCAACTGTACATTTTGCTGACAGCAGAAATTTGGTATCCAAGCTCTAACTGTACAACAGCAAATGCCTCCAAAATGCAGCCAAACCAATTAAACAAGCTATGCAGCAACTTAGTTCCTGAAGGAGGATGTTTTCACTTTAGAGGAAAATATACCAAGTTGCTGTCATTTCTCTCACATCCCCACCCTCAGAGCACCGAGGAACCTGATTTCCAACCTCAGAGAAGAAAGGTAAC
Organism: Protobothrops mucrosquamatus; assembly: GCF_001527695.2. Taxonomy (NCBI): domain Eukaryota; kingdom Metazoa; phylum Chordata; class Lepidosauria; order Squamata; family Viperidae; genus Protobothrops; species Protobothrops mucrosquamatus. The sequence goes on along the minus strand of NW_015390619.1, from coordinate 52,965 downwards.
AAAACCTGAATTGAAACATCACAAAAGATGCCAAGAAACTTGAAAGCAGCTGAAAATTGGTTTTAAAAATTGGGTGGGGAAATTAGTTTTAGAAATTGGATGAGTCTGTGCAGGTAATAACAGTTGAAGTTGTATGTGAATGTCTTAACTATACCATAGATTTAGGCTGAGGAGGCAAAATTCAGTGCACTTCAACGGGAAGGTTCTAGCTCTTTACTGTAGTCTGAAATTTCAGTTCTGTAGCAGAAATGGAAGAGGCAAGGATGCAAATCCACAGATAGCCATAAAACACAGTGATGGCCTTGGGAAGTCATCGTGTACTAGGCTTTCCTGCAGGATCTCTCTCTCTCTTTTTTATTGAAAATTTTATAAAAGTTTTACAATATACCTCCCCCCCTCCCCCCCCCCTTCCCAGAGCCAATCACAGCGTTAACAATGCAATTGTCATGTGTCTGATTAACGAAACACTTAAAAGGACTTTCAGGCATATTTTCTCCTAAAAGCATTTATTAAGGTTACAGAGACGTCAGTACAGCATGGAGGAAATGCTCAGGTCTGCTTCTCTTCCCTTACGCATATACATTCCAAGCATTTCCCACTCCCTTATTGTAGGGTCATGGTTCACATCTTCCAATCAACTTGGAAGATGTGATTTACTTCCGGTTTCTTTCTCCGGGGCTATCCTTATGCTCCTCCCTCTTTCCCAGTTGCTGGTTTAACTATATAAATACCAGACAGTTCTGCACATTGTCAAAGCAAGAATATACAGTATTTGCAGCGTTGACAGCAATAACCATACTCTGTCTAACATTAATCAACTATTAGATTAACAAATCTATAACATCCTTTAACTCTCTTTTAAACAAACATATTAAACACAATAATTATAACATCATATTAATAATTATAGATAAAAATAAATATCCAATTTTAACACATAAACTACATTAACACTCTAAAATTCACTCAAAAACCAAATGAAACTTTTTAGTACCATATTTACTCTCAATATAATCTATCCATCTTCTCCAAACCAAAATATATCGTTCTTGTGAATAATCCTTCACATAAGCAGAAATCTTAGCCATTTCTGCTAAATTTGAAACTTTGAATACCCAATCTTCTATAGTGGGCAAACGTTCCGTTTTCCAACATTGAGCTACTAGTAATCTTGCAGCAGTTATCAAATTCAACATCAAATCCATTTCTTTTTTATCCAAATCTTCCATAATACCCAACAGAAATATCTGCGGCTTAAACTTTATCTTTTTCTTAAAAATATTTTGAATATTCCACCATATCTTTATCCAGAATGCCTTTACTCCCCTGCATGTCCACCACATATGAAAATAAGTTGCATCTAAGTTTCCACATCTCCAACACTTAGGTTGTAGATTAGGATACATGCAGGACAATTTTTGAGGATCCAAATGCCACCTATAAAACATTTTATAAAAATTTTCTCTTAAATTTTGAGCTTGAGTAAATTTTACATTCCTAATCCAGATTGTCTCCCATGTTTCCAGTAGGATCGGTTCTTGTATATTTTGAGCCCATTTTATCATACAATCCTTCACCAATTCTGTTTCTGAATCCAATTCAACCAATGCACTATAAATTCTTTTTATATGAGCTTGAGATTGATCTCTAATCTGTTTCATCAAATTTACATCCTGTAATGTAATACCAACTTTTTGATCCGAACGCCACCTCATTGACAGTTGGTTATAATAAAACCAAGAATATTCAATGTTTTCTTGTTTCAAATCTACTAAAGATTTAAGTTGCCAATCTTGTCCTACCGGAAAAAGTAGTTCCTTATAGGAAACTTTATCCAAATTAACTCCCCTAGATATCCCCTCTATTATCTGTCCTGGACTTGCCCAAATAGAAATCTTATAATTTAATCTAAAATAATATTTCTTCCAAACTCGAAGTAAAGCACTTCTTAAAATATGAGCCTTAAAATTTCTGTCTACCTTTTTCTCATAAATTAAATATGCCTGCCAACCAAATAACAAGTCCCATCCTTCAAGAGAAAGTATGTTTCTATTTGTCAAATTTAACCAATCACTAATCCATGTCAAAACCACCGCATCATAATATAATTTTAAGTTGGGGACTTTAAGTCCTCCTCGTTCCCTTATATCCTGCATAATCTTAAACCTAACTCTTGGTTTCTTGCCCGCCCAAATAAACTTATTGATAACCTTTTGCCATCCCTCCAAATTAGCATCTTTTTTAAAAATAGGAATCATTTGAAACAAGAAAAGAAATTTAGGAAGAACATTCATTTTTACTGTTGAAATTCTTCCCAACAAAGATAATTGCAATTTTTTCCAGTCATTTAAATCCTTTTGCACCTTAACCCATAAAGATTCATAATTATTCTTATACAATTTGGCATTAGAAGCTGTAATATAAACTCCCAAATATTTTACCTTTTTAACCATTTCAAAACCTGTGAGTGTAACTAACATATCTTTATCATTCATAGACATATTTTTCAGTAATATCTTAGTCTTATTACAATTAACCTTAAAACCAGAAACTTTCCCATATTGTGCAATAATTTCAACCAAATCAATTACCAAATCTATCGGCTGAGTGAATGTTAACACTAAGTCATCTGCAAAAGCTCTTAATCTGTAATCAATCTTATTAACCTTAATTCCTTTTATTATAGAAGACTCACGAATTTTAATTAACAAAATCTCCATTGTTAACACAAATAACAATGGAGATAAAGGACATCCTTGTCTAGTTCCTTTTTCAATTTTAAATGCTTCTGTTGCTCCCCCATTAACTATAATCTGTGCTGATTGCTGTTGATAGATAGCCTTAAGAGCAGACAAAAAATTTTCCCCAAAATTCATTCTGTCTATAACCTGAAACAAAAACCCCCAATCCAATTGATCAAATGCTTTTTCAGCATCTAAAAATATAAAAGCGGCAGGAATTTGGTTATTCATATCCAAATATTCAATTAAGTTAATAATCTGTCTTACATTATACTTCATATATCTTCCAGTTATAAATCCAGATTGGTCACTATGAATCAATTGGCACAACACTTGCATTAATCTATTTGCCAATACTTTTGAGAAAATCTTGTAATCTATATTCAATAAAGATATAGGTCTATAATTCTTAGGTTGTGTCAAATCCTGACCCTCCTTTGATATTAAAGATATAAAAGCAGTCCTCCAAGTAGGAGGTACCTCTTTGCCCAACAAAATACTATTAAACAGTTCCTTTAATGGTTCTATCATTTCTTCAAATAACATCTTATAATAAATTGCTGTAAATCCATCTGTACCTGGTGCCTTACCAACCTTTAATTGCTTAATTGCCCCCTTAATCTCCTCAGATGTAATTAAACTATTCATTTTTTCCCTTTGATTATCTGACAGCCTAGGAAAATGTGCCTCCTGTAAATACTTATCTATTTCTTCAAGTTGTATTTTTTCAGAAGCATACAACTTAGAATAAAAATCCAAAAAACTCTTTTTAACCAAATTTTGTTGAGATGTCATTTTACCATTATAATCTATTTTCTCTATAATTCTTAACTTCTGCTTCTTTCGTAGTTGGTAGGCCAACCACCTTCCAGGTTTATTTGCGTTACAAAATGTATTATATTTCATATACCTTAAACTGGTTGCTGTCTGATCTGCTATTAACATATTAAATTGTTCCCTAAGCATAGTTATAGATACTTTTAAATTATTATCCAGCGGATTTAAAATAAAAGCCTGTTCTTTTAATTTAATCTCCTCCTCTAGCTCTTTTCGTTTTTGTGCTTGCTTGCTCTTATAAGCACTATTCATAGAAATCAAAATACCTCTCATATACGCTTTGCTAGCATCCCAGACCATTGAGATCGGAGTACCTTTATGCATATTCAACAAAAAAAATTCTTTCAATTGATCTTTACACTTCTGCACATTTGTATCATATCTAAATAAATTTTCATTCAATCTCCAAGTTCTTCTCTTCCCCTCTTCACCAAATAATTCCATCCATACCGGACTATGATCTGACAATGTCCTAGGAAAAATCTTTAACATTCTTCACCCTGGAAAGAAAATCATTAGTAATCAAAAAAAAGTCAATTCTCGAATGTGATTGATGCCTATCCGAAAAAAAAGTATAATCTCTTTCTTCCATGTTCCGTTCCCTCTATATATCTTCCAATTCCAGTTCTTCCTTCAAATCAAAAAAAGTTTTAGGCAATGTTGAATTAAAAGCTTTACAGGAACCTTTCTTATCTTTTCTTGGATCTAAAACACCATTCCAATCTCCCAACATAATAACTGATTTGTAATCCATTTGATTTAACTTCCGATGGATCAGTTTATAAAACTGTTTCTGCTGTTGATTTGGAGCATATAATCCAATGATAAGACATTTCTTCCCATTCAAAGACATTTCAATAAAAACATATCTTCCTTCTGGATCAGAGTCAATCAATTTAGGCAAAAACTCCTTCTTAACATAAATAACTACTCCGCCTCTTTTCTGAGGCGCAGGTGCAATAAAATGTATTCCCAACCGTGAATTAGTCAAATACTTTTGATCTTTCGCTGTAATATGGGTTTCTTGTAAACAAACAACGTCATTTTTATGTTGCTTCAAATAGTAAAATATCTTTTTTCTTTTTTGCGGTGAATTCAAACCATTAACATTCCATGTCAGGAACCTTGCCATCTTTCGTGGCAGAGAGCCTCTGGAACGCCCCTTGCAAATCAGCCGTCACTGATCTCTTCGGTCTCACTGCTCCCACTGGCTCTGAGCTTACTTGCTGTGCTGTAGGTACCACATCCACTTTTTGTTGCTCTCTTTCTTTGCGTCTATGAGCTACGCGGGTCATTCTTTGTGATTTTGGGTCATCTTTAATTTCCAAAAGTTGTAGCTTAGCTTGATCTTGATCTTGTAAATTAATAACACTTGATGATGATGTGTCTCCTTCAATAACTTTATCTTCAAGAATTCTTTCCTTCCTGATACCTTGTGGAGACGCTGGTGAACCTGCTTTCAAAATTGAGCTATAAAAATCCTTTGCCTTTGCCACCGTATTGAGCCGATAACGTATGCCCATATAGTTGACCATTATAACAGCTGGTATATCTCTCTCTCTCTTGAGGGACACAAGGTATAAATAAATCTAACAACCTGAAGGACTGCACAGAATGTTAGAGGCTAGGAAGTAAGTGGCCTTCAACTCCAATTTCCAGGTTCAAGAAACAGCGGCTAACTGGAGGTTTCCAATTGTATCTTATCTTTCCAGTCAGTGCCTCTCTTGACATTTCTCTTTCTTACTGCACACATCCTGAGTTTGCTTGCTTCCCTCAAGGTTGCACCACAGATGGAACTTTGGACTCAGAGGCATCATGGCAATATAATACTAATCAATAATAATGGTACTCCCCAAGCCATACAGTCTTGGCCAAGGGAAAATACGCTGCACCATGCTACCATTTGAGATTCCCTGAAAGGATGGGGGGGGGGAGAGAAATTCCCCTGCTTTCCACCCACTGTCCCCCACTCTCATGAATCTATACACACTCCCTTTGCTCTTTACACCTAATCTTTTCCTGGCTACAAGACAAATCTCACTTATTACTGTGGGTTGTCATTTATATACGCAACACATGCAGCACAGAGGAGCACGCTGAGCATGCTTGCTGAGGTGAATGGGGCATGCATAAGTCATTTAAAAAATCCTTTAGGGGCTAAACAGAAAGCTAACCACTCTCTCATGAGCACTAGAAGAGAGAGTAAAAATTCCATCCCCCCTCCAGTGAACTTGTAAGCAAAATTAGATTTCCCAAAGGTAAAGGAAAACAGTGTGGCTATGCCACAATATAGGTTGAATGCAGGCTGAGCAACTAAGGTTTATGTGCCGGATACACAGGTCTCTGCTACGAGCTGATGATGATCTAGATTCTGATTGAAGGAGCAGCAGAAAGAAGAGACAACAGTGAAAGCAACAATAAATGGGTTGTGTGTGAATGCAAATGCACATGTACATATACAGTACAGATACATTATATACATATAATGCAAAAGGCATTATACAACACCACCACTTTTGTGCTGAAACACCCAAAACACCTTTGCAAGAGTTCATATTGGCTTCTCCTTGCCACCTACACAGTCAGCTGCTAAAGTGTAAACCACTTAGATCAGAAACTACTATTTTGACATATCTGGGATAGGATGTGTCTTCCTTCCCACGGGACCTGTGACACTGGGACCTCTGGCTGGAAAGAAGCAGGAGGGAGGGAGAGAGGAAGGAAGAGAGAAAAGAGCTGAGCCTATAATAGGATCACCAGATTAAGATAAATAGGTGGATAATTGTTTCATATGTTGGGAGTATTTCAAGATGAGCTCAGGAAAAGAGCGCAGGGCTTAGTGTTAAGCCTTCCATGTGGCAGGACAAAGTTAAGAGTAATTATGGTTCCAAAGTCACAAAAGAATTGAGAATAATTGTCATAATTTGGGGTTCTCAAAGATTTAGAGTCTTAACAATGTAAACTGATGAGCTGTTTCTGCAAGCTGCAAAAAAGTGTGTGTGTGTGTGTGTGTGTGTGTGTGTGTGTGTGAGATGAAAAAGGATCTCCTGTCCTCAGTTTATTTTTTAAAAGGATATTGTGCAAAATCTACACTAAATAAATCTATCAATGGTTTTAGCTAAGCCCAGACTGGTGTCCTCCAAAACCAGAATTCTCTTAATTTGTAAGGAAATTCCAATGAAACAGATCTAGAGCACCCTAAACAGCTTATTACAAAGGATGAGTACATACAATCTTCTTTTAGCCACGTGCAGCATTAAAGAGTGGGGGAAGTCCAGGTCAATGTCCTCTTCCTACCTCATGGCCACACAATGTCATTTAATTTCTCCAAGCATGGACTCATCAAATCATGAGGCATATTCCTGATTTCAAAAATCAACATGAGCTCATTGAAAAACTGACATGACGGGGTTAGTATGGGGAACTATGGCTGGCTCAGGAATTCTGGGAGTTGAAGTCCACAAGTCATAAAGGGGGCATAGTTTTTCACCTCTGCGATAGATGAATGTTTACTGCATTAGACCTTGTGCTCACCTGGCTCTATAGAAACTTTACACCAATTTTCCCAAACCTGGATGTCCCCCAGATGTGTGCATTTCAATTCCCAGAATTCTTAGCAATGCTATGCTGCCTGTGGAATTCTGGAATGTAGCTCACTCATCCAAACGGAGCCCAGGATAAGTGATGCTGCTCTATTTTGATCAGAGTTTTTGCTGCTCCAACCAAAGCAGCAAAGGATTGATTCTGGGTATTTTAACCTGCAAAATACAGTATGCTCTGACACTTTGGGCTCTGGGCTTTCTGGAGAAGCTAGCTGTTAAGGTGGTTACTGAGTATATTATGTCACTAACTTCAAAATATACAAGTCACATCATCTGGCACACAAACCTACTGTACACCCTAGCCCCGTGGTGGCGAACCTATGGCACACGTGCCACAGGTGGCCCGCAGAGCCCTCTCTGTGGGCACGCGCACCATCGCCCCAGTCCTAGGCCTTCAGCTGGGTTTTATAAAACCTTTTCGCTTTAGGCCTCCACCACCGTGTGCAAAAAAAAGAGGTTCAATTAATCAATCAATTTCAACTTCTCGCGGAAAAAAAAAGATCTCGCAAAGTTGAAATTGATTGAACTTTTTAGTCCCGCCCAGTCTGCCGCTACCACTGAAGCCATGCCCACCCAATTGGCCAAGCCCACCCAATGGGCCACACCCACCCAATGGGCCACGCGCACCCGGCACCCAACGATACATAAGTGGGTTTTGGGTTGCAGTTTGGGCACTCAGTCTCTAAAAGTTTCGCCATCACTGCCCTAGCCCATATCTGTGCCACAGCCCTTTGTTTTACAGATCTTACAAGTTAAAGCTTTTAGCAAAACAAAAGAGTCAAGACCAGTAGTATCTATGACTCTTTGCTGAAGAGTCTGCAGCAGGCATGTCAAACTTGTGGCGTCACGTGACGTCGCACGACGTATCGGAGCTTTTTTTGCCATTGCCGGCAATGGGGTGGGCACGGCTCCGGTATGATGAAACCGGCCCGCGGGCCGGCAGTTTGACACCCCTGGTCTACAGCATATAACACCTCCAATGGCTATCATACAGTATGGAGCCTATGGAAATTAGAATGATCTCTAGACAAGAGTAAAGAGATACGGAAAATGCTGCCTCTTTGCTGTATCTGGTCAATGGGATTTTGCAGCTCAAATATGGTAATCATACCCTGCCCTTATCCTTCAGTATTGGATAAAGATTATGAAATACTTAAACAAGGTTTCTTCTCCAATTCAGAAGCAGGCCCTTCTATGTTTATAAACCATAATTCCTTCTCACCTCCCAGAAGGACTCCTCAATTCTATAAGAGATGAAAGCTAAGCTTGACTGAACTGGAAAGAAAGCTCTCCATGAACAGATTAAACTCCTATATATTGAACTGCACAACAAGCCAATTAGATGACTTGATAGCTGGAACAAGCAAGGTCCAGAGGTCATCTAGTCCAATCTGTTCCTTGGGGTAGGATCTATAGTGCAGCATAGGAAAGAAAAAAAAACAAATCAAAATAAACCACAATGGTCTAAGAATAGCATGGCTTATTCTAACTGCCAGTAGCATTATAAAGCATCAAAGAGAATCTTCTCCTGCTCATTATATGATATTCTTTAACCAGAAATTACATTATGCAGGGCACAGTGCTGGTCAAAATCAAGCAAAAGTCCCCCACAAGCAATGGCTAATAGTTAGAACTAATAAAATCCCCACATGTAAAGGCAGCGTAGCTTAGAGAATTGCCTAAGGACAAATAACAGATGAGTAACATTTACACGTTCTACCTCTAAGCTTCTCAAAAGTTTTGGGTTAGTCATCACTAGAAAAAGAACGCTAGATCAGATCAATGCTTAGCTTAAGTCATGTTTTTACTCCACCCTTGATTCTTCCTTTTGCATTCTTGGGCCACAGTCCTAAGACGTGCACTGACAAACCAACCCCAGGCATCTGGTACAGGCAGCTCCCTGGAGATCTCCACCCTTGTAACGCATCGTAAGTCAATTTTCCTGAGAAGTGAGTATAGGCAAGCACGCAAACACATGCACCTAGTTCCACTTGACTCAACAGCTTTCGTGGCTCAGGGATCTATCTGAACCTTAGCTTTTTGCTGGAAGAATTAGATTTGCAAAAGAAGTTACAGCAATTAACTTGCTGTTACTGAATTTCTACCTTAGCATTGCCATTGCTTTCCCCCCCTGCACGCGCACACACACGCACACGCACACACACACACACAGTTTCTTTAGGATCATCTTCCCTAACTTGAGACCCTCCAGCTGTGAGGGACTATAACTCCCAGAACTCTCAGCCTCCTTTTGGCCATGCTGGCTGAAATTCCGAAATTTAGGCGATCCCCAACAAATCCAGAGTTGCAAATTGTTTCTGAGGGATGGAATAATCTGGGACTGCATGTCCACCATTATCCAGCATGCCTGAGACCTCCCCCTTCCCAGAAACCTTTGCAATATGCACAGATTCCTTAGCAGGCAGGCTGGCGTTGCCTTGACAAAGAAAACAATGCAGAAGGAAGTCTTTCCATTTAGGAACTTGGACGCTAATAATGCACTAAGCCAGGGCAGTTTTTTTTTCTTATTATAGTGAAGAAAACTAAATGTCTGTCTTCTCTATAAGACAGTGATTCATTAAACAACATGCACCAACACACCCATCCTCAGGGATATCTCCAGACAGTGTTTCTCAATCTTAGCTGCTTTAAGAGGGGTGGACTTCAACTCCCAGAATTCCCCCTGCCAGCATGCTGGCTGTGGGAGTTCTGGGAGTTGAAGTCCACCCCTCTTAAAGCAGCTAAGCACTGCCCAGGGTGTTTTCTGAGAACTTTGGAAGTTGCTACATATACAGTATTGTTCAAAGTCATCTAGCCAGCAAATGCTTACTGCTGTATTCCTACCGATGCCGTTCAACACGCTTAGGCAACTACAACTGCTCCTCTATTCTCTTGTTCTTCCCTGCCCTCATTTGACATCAGCGGACTGAGAACAATGCCTTTTCTCATTATGATGCTCTTGCTGACTGGCCCAGGAACATCAAGGAAAAGCTTATTATTAAAGGACACTATTAGAGCAATTGATATGCCATTTTCCCAAAAGAGTGCAGGCTAACCAGCTTCCTACATTCTGGTTTGTTGAACATTTCTGATGACCAAGATGCACCTGAAAAATGCACTTTGGGATTGGTGGGGAAGATAGCATGGACTCCACTGAAATGGGTCCATTTAAACAAAGTGTATATAGGGGGGGAAAGGCTAACTCTGGAAGCAGTTTCAGGGAGGATTCAGCTTCAACCCATGGATTCTTTCAATATACACCATTTAGGTTTTAGATATGATAGGAGGACAGCTGGTTAGTCTGTGGTGGCCATAAAATCAGGAGTTTGGTAGGATCTTTTCCAAACAATGCATTTTTAAACATGTGTTGCAGTTCACAAGAGCTGATACCTCTTAGTATATTTTGTTAGGTGGAAAAGGTCCTATCACACCCCTGATTTCTTTGACGCAAGTAGACTGGAAGCTTTTGCAACCCCAATCTTGTAAAATACCTAAGAGGAATTGTGGTGGCCCCAGAAGTCAAACATCTCTTAATCCATGAAAAATAACTCTCAATACATCAATTAATTCAACAAAAGAATGAACCCATACTATCCTTACAAAGATGGAGAACCTCTAAGCCAACGTTTCCCAAGGTGGCATTCTCCAAATCAGTGTTTCTCAACCTCAGCTGTGTGGACTTGAAATCCCAGAACTGATGTCCACCCATCTTAAAACTGCTGAGGTTGAGAAATACTTTTTTGCTCCCAGTGATCTGGTAGGGTGAGGAGGACAAAGGAGCTGTAGTCTCCATGTTGGAATGGAGCCAGAATGGGGAAAGCTATTCCCACAAGAAAACCATTTAAGAAAGGAAGCGTTCTGCTTCCTTCTTTCCCCACAATGAGCAACAATAAGCAGCAACTTTGCACAACTTTCGTAAGCACCTTGGTTGGTTAGGCATAAGAGGTCAGGAAGAGCTGCCCTCATCGGTTGACTTACCAGAACAGCTAGCAAAAGGAAATTTGCAAGGTCCTGAGACAATCTGTTCCAACTATGCTTATTCCCTTTTCACTATTATTCCAGACTAATGTATTTGCCCACAGCGGAAACACAGTTCTTCTCCTTTTCTTACAGGAAATAATGAAACAACAAAAAAGGCATTAGTTTCCTGCATAATCTTAGCTCATCGGCTGCTGTTTAAAGAAGACTGCAGAATTTCAGTTCTTGAAGGCACCTGTCTTAATTTCTTTATTTTATTTTATTTCATGCTATTCATTGATTAGATTTTTGTCTAACAAATATATCTAACTCCCTGCCTTTTCCCAAGGAATTTAGGGTAAGTACACACACGTCCAATGTTTCTCACTACAGATTATGGAAAATAGGTTGGGCTGAGAGAAAATGACCGATTTTAAGTGATTTGGGGAACTTTTGTCTTTGAAGAGGACTAATACCTGGATTCACAAGTCCAACATCTTAAGTACTGCCCTGTATAAATGTGATATATTGACAGTCTACCTCTTTTACACAACGAAAAGCAAAATCACATACACAGGATCCTCAAACAATTCCTAAAGGATGGTGGCTGCATCCATTAGGAACATAGGTATTATTTCTTTACATGCTCAAGTTAAAAGCTAGATTTTGAAATTGGATCACAACTTTTGTAGTAAGAAGGGCCAAGTATTTGAGGATAAAATGAGAATGCATCTAAAAATAGCTTACACAAATCTTTTAACATACATTGATTTTTTTTACAGAATTAGCTGTAGACTTCTGCCTGCATGGTTTTCTTTCTAACATTAGAACCTTTTTAAAAATGAAAGAGTAAAACTTTGATTTTATGACATACTATTCCATTCAGTGTACTTTGGATGCAGCAAACAAAATCTGAATATATGTTGCTTCCTTAAACAATGGACAAAGTCCAGTGTTTGGTGAACCATTCTACATAAAGTTTGTGTGGGTGGGGAGGTTACATAAATTATATTAAAAATATGTATAATTTATGTAGTTATGTAGTTAAATACATTCAAACAGACATGGTCTTCCCAATTGGTTCATAATACAAAGGCCTTACGGTACAATATATATTTTTAGGAACAGGCAGCAGCATTTCCTTGAACTCAGCAAAGACTCCAGCACTTGATTAAGCCTTAGAATAAATTATATGTTGCAAACCATGGTTTTTCTTCAACAGTAAATTAATGCAATAGAATAACTAAAATACGAGCAAGGATATTCACATTTCAAATATCACCACAGCCAAGTATTCACAACAGTTTTCATAAACATCAGGAATCTGGGGATGAAGCTAGTTTACAAAGATGTTATAAAAAATAATGAAACTTTTGCCACATCCTTTCAATTCTCAAAAATTGCTTTAGATACTTATGCATTTTTTGTCTTCCAATCGACAGCCCAAAACAGATTTCCTTAATTTGTGATCCAACGCAAATCTATGCTCAAGAGGATCCCTGCTTTTATTATCGCAACCTGGCAACAAGGATAGGAAAGGTACCAAAGCAGTGGTACAAATGATCCTGCTAGGTCTCTACTCAAATGAAGGAGCAGGAGAGTTCCAAATACCATACAGTAGATCTGCTTCATCAGTTTGAAGTAAATGAAATAAAACCTATTTCCATTTGCGTTTTTCCCCCGCCCCATATATTTTAATTGCAGTATTTTTGCTTACAACAGATTGCAAAGTGATGCAGACTATTGAATATATGTCATGTTTTGCAAAGTCAGAATTTTTCATTGGCAGTCTTTATTTATTTATTTCCGAGCATAGCTGGGCCAGGCCAAGTTTGCTTCAGTATCATCAACATGTCACAAAATTATTCACATAGCTATGTAGTAAAGGGGGGGGAATGATGAGGAGTAGTCACTTTTGTGGAGGTCTTTGTAAGGCTCTCAACCCTCAATGGAAAGTTTAGCCCAGTAGAGTCAGGAAAAAATTCTGAGAAACCAGTGCTTTCTTTGCTTCCTTGAACCTAGGCAAAATTCTAAAACAACCCATTCCTATTCACTTTTTGATGATAAATGGGCATATGGCAACCCTCTAAATACAACTAAGTAGAATTCCTAGCAACACTATCATTGATCAGAGTTTTGGTTTAGCAACATTTAAATGGTGCAGGCTCCTTATTCAAGCTCTTTTGTGAGGGATGAAAACTACAGAATTAAGTCCAGGACAGGATGCATACTAAAATGCCACAGATCAAGGGTCAGGAAGGCACGAGAGCCGATAATGAATCCACACAAGGATGCCAGGGATTGAACACGAGGCCCTAAGTGTACAAAGTGCAAGCTTAACCTTTCTCAGACGTTTGCTCACTGAATCCCATGGAATCCAAATTAAAGGCTCTCACTTTGTAAAAATTTTATTTATTTTTTCATCATAAAAAACAAACATAAGTAATCACAATAACCAAACAATAACCCCCCCCCCCCGGACTTCCCAAACCTGATCCCAGGATATTATTCATATAAAAGTAAACAAATACTAATATCTCTAACTCCACAAAATATCTTAATCTACAAGAAGAGATAGAAAGAGTAAACAAACTTAAAAAAA